>NC_079448.1:8380449-8680449 GCF_903798145.1 Danio aesculapii
TAATAACTGATTTATTTTATATTTGCCATGGTGACAGTACATAATATTGTAGATATATTACAAGATACTAGTATTCGGCTTGACATGTAATTTAAAGGCTTAATTAGGTTAAGCTGTTCTGTAGACAATCGAAAAAAAAACATTGCTGAAGGGGGTTAAAAATATTGGCCTTAATATGCTTTTAAAAAACTGCTTTCATTCTAGCCAAAATAAAAACAAATAAGACTTTCTCCAGAAGAAAAAATATTATAGGAAATACTGTGAAAAATTGTCTGCTCTGTTAAACATCATTTGGGAAATATTGAAAAAGAAAAAAATACTAAATCACAGGAGGGCTAATAATTGTGACTTCAACTGTATGTCTGTTTACGTTCAACACCGCTTCAGTGTACTTCACTTAGGGTTAAGGGTCCTCCAGATTGAAGTGAAGGGGCACAGGTCATGTGAACTGGCTGTGGTTTGTTTAGCAGAAGTAATGTTCTCCGGTGCCCTCGGGAAGAGCTGATGCAGGTGAGTCAAAGGTGGGTCAATGAATGCCCGTCTGTATTTATACATGTGCGTTTGGGAAACAGAACGCCGAGGAGACAAAACACTCAGAGCTGACAGCCCTTTTCTCGTGCATTCTGCGTGTTGTTTACGCCAGACAACTGCAAAGAGTAAAGAGACTCTCCACATCACATACTGACAAATGCAACGTTTTTGTTCCGCTTGTTGTGAAATCACACCAAACGAAACAATACGCAAATCTGAGAGAGCATGAAAGAAAAATAGATAGTAAAAGGGATCAAAGAGGCTTGTTCTCTGTCTCCGTTTGAAACCCCAGACGTTTTTCATAGAGATCAGAGAGATAAATAACACAATAAACAAGTCCATTAGCCAGCAGAGCGAAAAGAAGAGGAATAAACACCGAACGTGAGGAAAATATTTGTAGTTCCTCTGTTTAAGACTTCGTTTTATCACAGCTGGCTGGTGAAAACCTCTCCACCTGTTTTATTTATCGAGTGTGAGAAACTGTCTGTGTGGTCAAACACGGTGACCATTCACATTCTGAGCAGCTTCAAGAAAGAAAATAAAAACCATAAAATTAACTAACAAATCAGCTTCAAATTAATCTTAGCATTTTTAAAAAAGTACAATATAAACTTTAAAAAAGACAAGACATCGATTCAGTTCACTAAAGTCATTTTATACCTCAGGGTTCTGTTCTCGGACCATTACTCTTTATCGTCTACAAGCTTCCTTTAGGTCACGTTATCCGTCAACGTGGCTATTCACTTTCTGAGCAGCTTAGTAGTTGTTCCCGTTAGACATTTAAGAAAAAAAGTAAAAGTCATAACTAAGCAACCTTAATCCTTAATCCTAAATAATATAATTTTATAATATAAACATAAAAAAGACAATTTCAATTAACATTACAACGTTTAAGTACAATAAAAGCTTTAAAAAAGACAAGACAGATTCAGTTCAGTAAAGTTATTTAACACAGGCTCTTTGTAAAAACATACCCCTATATACATTTCTGGAGAACGAGAATTGTGTAGCCAGAGGTATGTATGGCTGCATTTCATCTTTAAAACAAAAGCTACAGGGCGGTATGATTTCGCGGGGTTTAGAGAAGGAGGGGGGTTGGTGGGAATCAGATCTGAAAAAACGTACACAGCGGCCCCGGGTGGATTCGTAAAAACAAAAACTGCAAAAAAACGTAGCTCCTGGGACGTATTTGGCGCTCTCAAAAAATGTATATAGGGGTACATATCAATAATGAGCCAGGGTTAAAGTTATCTATTCCTGAGAGTTCTGTTCTTGGACCATTACTCTTTATCATCTAAAAGCTTCCTTTAGGTCACGTTATCCATCAATATGACCATTCACTTTCTGAACAGCTTAATAGTTGTCAACGTTAGACATTTAAGAAAGAAAGTAAAAGTCATAACTAAGCAACCTTAATCCTTAATCCTAAATAATATAATTTTGTAATATAAACATAAAAAAAGACAATTTCAATTAACATTACAACATTTAAGTACAATAAAAGCTTTAAAAAAGACAAGACATACAGTAGATTCAGTTCAGTAAAGTTATTTAACACAGGCTCTTTGTAAAAACGTGCCCCTATATACATTTCTGTAGAACGAGAATTGTGTAGCCAGAGGTATGTATGGCTGCATTTCATCTTTAAAACAAAAGCTACGGGGCAGTATGATTTCGCGGGGTTTAGAGAAGGAGGGGGGTTGGTGAGAATCAGATCTGAAAAAACGTACACAGCGGCCTCAGGTGGATTCGTAAAAACAAAAACTGCAAAAAAAAAACGTAGCTCCTGGGACGTATTTGGCGCTCTCCCAAAATGTATATAGGGGTACGTATCAATAATGAGCCTGGTTTAAAGTTATTTATTCCTGAGAGTTCTGTTCTCGGACCATTACTCTTTATCATCTACAAGCTTCCTTTAGGTCACGTTATCCATCAACGTGACCATTCACTTTCTGAGCAGCTTAGTAGTTGTCACCGTTAGAAATTTAAGAAAGAAAGTCATAACTAAGCAACCTTAATCCTACCATTTGTTTCAAAAATATATAATTTTATAATATAAACATAAAAAAGACAATTTTAATTAGACTAGTAACATTACAACATTTAAGGACAATATAAACTTTAAAAAAGACAAGACATACAGTAGATTCAGTTCAGTAATGTTATTCAACACAGGCTCATTGTGAAAACGTACCCCTATATACATTTCTGGAGAGTGAGAATTATGTAGCCAGAGGTACGTATAAAAACAAAAACTGCAAAAAGACGTAGCTCCTGGGACGTATTTGGCACTTTCCAGAAATGTATATAGGGGTACGTATCAATAATGAGCCTGGGTTGAAGTTATTTATTCCTCAGGGTTCTGTTCTCGGACCATTACTCTTTATTATCTACAAGCTTCCTTTAGGTCACATTATCCGTCAACATGATCATTCACTTTCTGAACAGTTCAGTAGTTAACACCGTCAGACATTTAAGATAAATAATAAAACTCATAAAAAATAACTAAGCAACCAGCTTCAAATTAATCCTATACTTTTAAAAAGCACCATACAAACATAAAAAACAAGACATAAATGCAATTAGATTAGTAACATTACAACATTCAAGAACAATATAAATGTTAAAAAAGACAAGACCTAAATTAAGTTTACTAAAGTTATTTATTCCTCAGGGTTCTGTTCTCGGACCATTACACTTTATTATCTACATGCTTCCTTAAGGTCACGTTATCCGTCAACATGGCCTCAACTTCCACTGTTATGCAGACAACATTCAGCTCTCAGATTCAGAACACAACTCTTTATTGCCCATAAATGCTATATTGGCATGTATTAATGATATAAATAAATACGTTTCTCACACTTAATACACTTAATAAACTTCTTCTCATTGGTTTACCAAAACATTTAACTCATTTAACATTTAAAGTTTTGTGCCGACACAGTGCCCCCGCACTTTGGAAGTCTATTCCAAAACATATTTGTGATCTTCCAACAATTCGATATTTCAAATCACACCTTAAAACATATCTATTCCTATCCTGTTTCTCTGAAAGTACTTCTCTGACAATATTATCTGATTTATGACTGTATGTCTATGGATTAACATCTTTACCTGTACTGTATTTCTATACTGTACTGTATCTGTTTTGTAATGTAAAGTGAGCCTGAGTTTGCAGAAAGATGCTATATAAAATAATATGATAATGATGATGACGATTATTATTATTAATCATTCATTCATTCATTCATTCATTCATTCATTCATTTTCCCCTCAGCTTAGTCCATATTTATCAGGGGTCACCACAGCTACATGAACCGCCAACTATTCCAACGTATGTTTTACACAGCGAATGCCCTTCCAGCTGCAACCCAGTCCTTGAAAAAACCCATACACTCTCACATTCACACACACTCATACACTACGTTCAATTTTGTTTATTCAATTCACCCATAGCGTATGTCTTTGGACTGTGGGGGCAACCAGAGCATCCGGAAGAAACCCACCCCAAAACAGGGAGAACATGCAAACTCCACACAGATACTGTATGCCAACTGGTTCAGCTGGAACTCGAACCAGTGAGTTCGTCTTGCTGTGAGGCGACATTATTATACATAAAAGCATATTAAACGCAAGTAAAGTGTGTACTTTCAAAAAAGTTCTGCAAAAATTAAATTACAAAATATGGATACAATAATGTTCTGTCATAAATTAGCAATACACAACATACTTATTCTGTTCCGTGCTAAAAGAATAAGTCAAATAAATTACTTAAAACTTAGCAGTTTGAAGGATAGTGAACTTAATATTTGTTCATCTTAGGTAATATAAAATGATCTGTTCACGCTTAGTTTATGTTTCCTGACGTCTGTTAAATAATAGAGTAACAAAGCTGTATAAGTATGTCATTGGTGTATAATGCTAACTAATGTTTGTAAAAGCAACCTTATTGTAAATTCTGGCCTTATTTTACCCTATTCATCTCTGACTCAATATTTTTTGTTATTTATATTACTGCAGTTATTTTATAAGTTTTATTTATTTTACTAAATCAATTTAATTAAAAAGAAAATAAGAAAAAAAAGTCTTTGGAATCTAGCTGAAAAAAACAAGGTTCATGTTTGAAAAGACAAATATAAAAAATATTTTTGCAGTAATAAAATAAGACATTCAACCTAATAAATATTATATAATATATAGGCAGGAAGAAAAATACTGAGATGGAAATATATAAAAGCTTTGAGATGTAAATCTTAAAGAAACAGCTCTAAACAATGTAAATTTCCCCTTCATGGCATTTTTTTAAATACTTTTCACTAAAAAGCTCAAGATAAATTAAATCTGCACGTCAATAAAGTCATCTGCGTTTATTTTAATCTGCTGCAGTCCCACATGTGGAATCTAACCCCCCAGCAGACACTATACGGACAGAAAAACCACCATATTATCATCCAACAGTCAAAGAGACAACTAAAAATGAAGAATTCTTTATTGAGATGCCAAGAATCATGAGAAACCGAGAAGACAAGAGATTCATGAAAAGAAAAAGCAACATCCCTGAAGACCACGGCTTTTTTTAGGGGCTTAACGGCTGAGACTTCGAGCTTTGTAATTTCTGTAATCTAAGTCGTTACGTTCTATTATAACTAACAGAAACTACAGGGGAGACTATGACAATATGTTTCCCTTTCTCTCGGCTGTTAGATGTGGTTAATGCCTCGTCTGGTCAGAAATGTATTCTCAAGGTTTTCCATTGTTTAACGCTTGTTTTGCTCACCGCACAATAGGGATTTGCATGACTAGGGTGAGAATCATTACACAATCGACGTATATAAATACCAAGCGTTTTGCGATTGTTCACACAGGAATTCGCAAAAGAGTCAATAATTCAGTTTTATGTGAAGTTGTCCTTGGTGCTTGGCATGCAAAACGTGTTTCTGCAATGCTACGGTGTTGCAACTAATGCTCAAATGCTGTCATGATAGCAAAAATAAAAATGCATCAATTCACATGCATTCATTAAACACACTGGAGTCAAATGGATTACTTTTACAACCCCAAATTAGAAAAAGTTGGGACAGTATGGAAAACGCAAATAAAAAATGAAGTGATTTCTAAATTTACTTTGACTTTATTGCAGACAATACAACAAACATTATTTAATGTGTTCCTCATGATTTTTATTAAACACATTTCCAATTTTGGTTCTTGCAACACATTTCAAAAAAGTTGTAAGAGTGAAGCATTTACCACTTTGTAATTTTGCCATTCCTTTTAACAACACTTAGTGTGGTTTACTTATAAACTAATTTCGAGAGGATCACATGCTTATGATGGCTCCTCATTAGCTCCGTAATGTGCCCCATTAGATGATTAAGGAAATAAATAACCAGAGTTTTTCACTCCAGTTACCTTCGTCTTGCAGCTTCCCCCACTTCCACCCCTACTTCCTCCCCCTTTTCCGATAGGGCGAGACGGTGGCCCAGTGGCTAGCACTATTGCCTCACAGCAAGAACACCGCTGGTCTAACCTCCTATCGGGCTGGTTGGTGTTTCTGTGCGGAGTTTACATGTTCTCCCCGTGTTTGCGTGGGTTTCCCCCCGGTTCCCCGGTCTTCTTCCCACTGTCCAAAAACATAAACCATAGCAAATCGACTAAACTATATTATCACCTAAGACAAAATTTGTTTACACTTCTCACACGGCGACAACCAGGGGAGTTCTCGAGGCCTGAGCTCGAACTCCCCTTTCGCCCTTCTAACGGTAGGGTGCCCCGGGCTCGAGGATATTACGAGCTCAGGGCCCTCTCCCGGGACAGCATGCCAAATACGCTTCATTGATTATCAGCTAAATGTGAACTCTTGAAAAATACGTTTAGGGACTGAAGAGACCAAGTGATGAAGTGTTTCAGGTGTAATTTTGTCCCATTCTTCCTGCAAACAATTCTTAAGGTGGACAACATTGCGTGGTCTTCGTTGTCGCATTTTGCTCTTCAAAATATGGCACACAATCTCTTCTGGAGACATGTCGGGACTGCAGGCAGGCCAGTCAAGTTCCTGTATGCTTTTCCTCAGCAGCCAGGACTTTATTTATGAACTAATTTCGAGAGGATCACATGCTTATGATGGCTCTTCATTAGCTTCGTAATCTGACCCATTAGATGCTTAAGGAAGAATTATAAATAACCAGAGTTTTTCACTCCAGTTTTCTTCGTCTTGAAGCTTCCCCCACTTCCACCCCTACTTCCTCCCCCTTTTCCGATAGGGCGACACGGTGGCCCAGTGGCTAGCACTATTGCCTCACAGCAAGAACACCGCTGGTCTAACCTTCTATCGGGCTGGTTGGTGTTTCTGTGCGGAGTTTACATGTTCTCCCCGTGTTTGCGTGGGTTTCCCCCGGGTTCCCCGGTTTTCTTCCCACTGTCCAAAAACATAAACCATAGCCAATCGACTAAACTAAATTATCACCTAAGTCAAAATTTGTTTACACTTCTCACACGGCAACAAGCAGGGGAGTTCTCAAGACCTGAGCTCGAACTCCCCTCTCGCCCTTCTAACGGAAGGGTGCCCCAGGCTCGAGTATATTACGAGCTCAGGGCTTTCTCCCGGGACAGCATGCCAAATACGCTTTATTGATTATCAGCTAAATGTGAACTCTTGAAAAATACGTTTAGGGACTGAAGAGACTAAGTGATGAAGTGTTTCAGGTGTAATTTTGTCCAATTCTTCCTGCAAACAATTCTTAAGGTGGACAACGGTGCGTGGTCTTCATTGTCGCATTTTGCTCTTCAAAATACGGCACACAATCTCTACTGGAGACAGGTCGGGACTGCAGGCAGGCCAGTAAAGTTCCTGTATGCTTTTTCTCAGCGGCCAGGATTTTGTAATGTGTGCAGAATCATTTAACCAATTTACTTGATTACTAGCCCTAAATTGCTCCTGTCCCAACTTTTTTTGGAATGTGTTGCAGGTCTCAATGACAGGAAAGGATGTATATTTACAAATGAAATGAAGTTGACCAGACAAAAGATTAAATATTTTGTGTTCATTTTGTCTGCAATGAAACACTATGAAAGTAAATTTAAAAATCACTACTTTCTCTTTTATTTGTGTTCTCCATACTGTGCCAACTTTTTCTGATTTGGGGTTGCTGGAGCCATTCACTGCCATTGCACGCCTGGAAAGACCCAGGATATAATGTAATAAAACCTTCTAGGCAGCTTAGTAAATGTCTCCATTAGACATTTATGAGAGAAACTAAAATCATAAAAATAACCAATCAAAGTTAATTCGACCTAATTAAAAAAAAAAAGTACAATACAAAGATAAAAAACAAGACATAAAATCAATTAGACTAGTAATATTACCGCATTCAAGTACAATATGAATATTAAAAAAAGACAACACAAAAATTCAGTTCATAAAAATATAATAAATACGACAGAGCAAAAATAAAAGTGCTTTATAGTTTTCTGGAGAGCCTAACAGTATTCAGGTACAGAAATTGAACAATCAAATATAAAATAACATTATCATCATTGTATAAATTATTTTAAAATAATAATATCTTTTAATCTTTAATAAATAATTTAATCCTGTCTATTGTGGATACGCACATTGCGATACCAATGCTCAAAGGATACATTGTGCAGCCCTAATATAAAGCCATCACTTAAGCACGGGGATTTACTAAAGTGGACAGAAATTTATGTAAGAGTTAGTGAATCAAAGGCCGCGGTAAAGCAAACAGAGAAGTGGGACGGTATCAAATTCACTCGCTCACATCATTTAGCATGACAGGTCATTATACCGTGGCTGCAGCGCGGCGGCTGTACAAATAACAGAGGAAGTTCTGATCTCTCAGTGGGTCAAAGCCTTCAAAACACTCTCCCTGCGTCCTGAAGCAATGGTAGTGTTTGCCCGAGGGCTCCAGGAACCCCTGCCGCCCGCTTGTGAAACATTAGAGTTAACATTTCAACCAGATTCAATTAACCTGACAGTGGGTTCTGTCCAATTCCTTTACTGAAATCAACATCAGACCAGCTGATTGTGAATTATTGGCGGAAAACACACTGAAGTGCATTCAGTAACAAGACTGTTAACCCTTGTGTGCTGTTGGGCACATTTTCATCCACTCTGGGGTGAGTTTGAGTCTTAATTTGGCCACAACTTTCTCCGTGTTTCAGCAAATGGAATGTTTTTTGGTGACAAATCCTATTTTGACACATTTTTCGGGAAAATGCTTTGAAATTTTTCAAAAACATTCAAATTTGCTGCCCTTTCATTATGTTAGCGGCTGTATTTGCCTCATTGACTTCCATTATAATCACATTTTTCAATTGCAAAGAAATGACATCATGTTATTAAGTATTCTTTATTTTTGGTGGTTTTCCCTGTTTGGAAGAGGTAAATGTATTATTTATATTTATTATTGGTAAATGTATACAATTTGATGATTTTAAATGAATATATGCTTTAAATGTTAACCAGGTTGTCAAAATAAAGTTATTTAAAACAAATAGGGTAGTTTAGGATAGTTAGGAAGAGTTTGGAGAAGACCAGTAGTTAGTAGGATAATTAGTATAGGTAAGTGGTGCATCCACTGAGTCACTTCGTAACTGGTGCAGCCAACAAGGAACTGCGCAATGGGAAAATACATTAGGATCGGGATATGACATTCACTGAATGAATCAGAACATAAGTTCATACGCTTTGACTGTTTTTACTTATTTGGTGAAATGAAAGATCAGATAAGGTCTGTGATCGTATTTTGAGTTGAATAGGACACAATATAATAGTGTAATGTTCAAGTGAATGGTTATAAATGTAAATGCTGAGTATTGACTGTGCACAGATAATGACGATTATCTGAATTTTGCCTTGATACATCTGAGAAAATCAAAATAAGCATCTTAGCTCTCAGAACATAGTAAACATAGTAAGTGTATTTATGCACACACTGTAATCTGCAGCTTTACTCCACAGAACTCCATTTAAGTGAAGTTTCATAAACTAATTTCGAGAGGAGCACATGATATGATTGAGCACGTCTGGCCACTCATCTGTAATCAGTAATAATCCAATCAGAGTGATCCTAGTTTACTATAAATGGATCATTTTCTCCCTACTGTTTTTACCTTAGTTTGAAAGAATCCCCCCTTCCACCCCATCTCCTCCTTTTCCTCCCTTTTCTAAAGGGGGAGCTCTCGAGACCTACCTGATCTCGGATCTCCTGATATGCTTATCGACCGGGCGGGAGCCCTGGGCTCAAATATCTCCGAGCTCAGGGTTCTCTCCCGGGACAGCATGCCAAACCTGCTTTATACGCCAAGCATATCTAAGTGGGAACTCTTGAAAAGCCAGAAAATTTTTTTGCACAGTCTTTTCTAAAGGGTTAATGGTGACAACTGATAATCAACAGCAAAAATGACAAATTTTACCTCTTCTCAACAGAGGAAACTAACAACAATGAAAAATGCATGATTATTTGGTGTCTAGGCTTTGCAATCAAAAATTGTGGTTATAATGCAAGTCAATGGACATAAAGAAAGTGTAGTCAATTTGAGCAATACACAAGATTTAAAATGTCAGAAATTAAGTAAAATAAATAGAAAACTGCAGCAATATAATAGCAAGCATAGACTGAAAGTTAATATAAATGAGTATGTACGCACGTGCTTCAAGCTTTGCACTCAATAAGAAAATAAAAAGAACAAAAAATAGCAGCAATGAGATAGGAGTAAAAAAAAATCCAGATGTACAGTTGAAGTCAGAATTATTAGCCCTCCATTTTTCCACAATTTCTGTTAAACGGAAAGAAGATTGTTTTCGACACTTTTCTAAACATAATAGTTTTAATAACTAATTTTTAATGTCTGATTTCTTTTGTCTTTGCCATGATGACTGTTACGATCACCAGCAATCTAGCAGCTGCAGATCGCTGGAGAACTACACATACATTAACGAACTACAACTCCCAGCATGCACCTCGCAAACACCGGTTCCTGATTCACACACAGCCAGAAGATCATTATGGACTGATTTCATGGACTATATATACACAATACAGCACACATACACACACACACACACACAGAGGCTGAGTCTTATTGTAGCATTACGAAGCATTAAACCAGGGGTGTCCACACTCGGTCCTGGACGGCCAGCGTCCTGGAGAGTTTAGCTCCAATCCTAATCAAACACACCTGAACCAGCTCAACAAGCTCTTACTATGGATACTAGAAACTTCCAGACAGGTGTGTTGAAGCAAGTTGGAGCTAAAGTCAGCAGGACACCGGCCCTCCAGGACCGACTTTGGACACCCCTGCATTAAATCAATCTAGTCATTCCAAGTCTGATCCTTGCCTGGTTTTTATTGATTTTTTGCAGCCTGTACCGACCACTCGCCTGTTTTGACTACAATATTGGATCACCTGTATGCTACTGTTTGTTCCTGTTTGCCCGTTGCCTGCATGACTATTCTTTGTTAATAAAGCTGCAATAGGATCCTCATCTTCGGTGTCAGCATCTGCACGTTACAATGACAGTATATAATATTTTACTAGATATTTTTCAAGATACTAGTTATCAGCTTAAAGTGACATTTAAAGGCTCAATGAGGCCAATTAGAAAAGTTAGGGTTAATTAGGCAAATCATTGTATAACAGTGGTTTATTCTATCGACAATCGAAACAAATTTGCCCAAGGGGGCTAATAACATTGATCTTAAAATGTTTTTTAAAGAATTGAAAACTGCTTTTATTCTAGCCAAAATAAATCAAATAAGACTTTTTCCAGAAGAAAAAATATTATAGGAAATACTGTGAAAAAATCCTTGCTCTTAAACATAATTTGGGAAATATCTGAAAAAGAAAAATCACAGGAGGGCTATTAATTTTGACTTCAACTGTACCTGTAATGCTTTCTTTAAAAAAAACGGATGGATGGATTAGTGTCTCATATCAGTACCAGAATCCTAGGCTGATTTTCAAGCGCCAGTCTAAATGAAGTCTGTACGCACCTGTTCAAAATGCACAAAGTCAAAACGTCTCGCTCACAAGGACTTCCACGCATCACATGTTCAATCTCTCTGCAACCCCAGCTGAATGGAAGATAAGCCGACTTCACTTACTCGCATACAGTAATCACATGACGCAGATCAGTTTCCTCGCTCTGTGCCACTAAGAGGAAACCCTGTAAGCCCAAGCTGTCCACAAGCTAGATATTTTAATTTCACAGCTGATGTCGAAATCTTTGAGCATGGGTTCTTTTATATTTAAAGGGCACCTAATTTACCCCTTTTTCAAGATTTAAGATGAGTCTTTTGTGTCTCCAGAATGTGTCTGTAAAGGTTCAGCTCAAAACACCCATCAGATTATGTTTTATACTTTTCAGATTGTTGAAATTTTCTGCTTTGAAAACTATGTAGCTGTTTTTGTGGCCTGTGCCTTTAATGCTGGTTCTCCCCGCCCACCGTTCCCACGTACCTGTCAGGGTGTCTCTGTCTCTGGCTGCGTCAGATAAACAGCACAGTGACAGACATGAAGGAAGCAGATCTCACGTAACGTTTGTGAGCAATACTACAATAAGAACTTTCCCAATGATATTTGATGTTTTTGTTGTGGAGTTAATTCAAGCCTTTTGATGAGTCTCACACACAATGTCATTACAAAGTTCACGCACAAACACAGCAGGGACACACACACACACACAGCGCGAGCATTTAACTTTGCAATGTTTTTGCACGGCAAATGTGACAAGATACACGTCAATATCCACTGCTGTATGGATATCTGTTATGTTAATGTACAAAATAAACCCAATTTAACATTCCCAATCCGGGATTGAAGCATCTTCTTTTATAATTGTATTGACATGCGGCTGTGGACGGTAAAATCGGAGAAAGACGGTAATTTTAAACATTTTATGGCTCGTTTCCACTGACTGGTACGGTACAGTATGGTTCGGGTCGGTATGGGTCACTTTTATCAGTCTTGCGTTTCCACTACCAAGGGTACCCTTTTGGTGGGCGCGGTGTATGACAAAGTTTTGGTCGACGTCATTTTCGCTCGAGAAAAAGTAAAGCTGTACAGGTCGCTCACATACCATATGAGAAGCACTTCTCACAAAACAGATGCTTTACACACATAAATACTTGTGTAGAAATGTTTATTACTAACTTTTCTATGAACATGAGTTGATTATAACTGCAGATCAATGACAGTGCGAAACAGCCGACTGTAACGTCTGTAATTATATTAAATAAATAAATAAATGAACATATATAAACACATACAGACCCTTACAGTCTCCGATATGTTACCAACTACAGAAGAACTACACACAACAGACATTTCGTCCGTATTTAGGTTCAAAAACAACACAAAAGATAGCCCACAGTCAGTGAAAACCTCTCATCTGTGTCTGTAATCTTCAGCAGCACATGTAGCTCCTGTTAGACAGTAATTCCACCATTCCCAGTTCATAATAGTCCAAAAGTTGAAGATAATAGTCTTCCTCAAGAAGACGACAAGGTTTGTTTGAGCCCGGATCGACCATGGCTCGTTATTATATGTATATATAATTCCGCAGTAATGTCTCGGCTCGTCGGCTGTGTATTTCAAACATGGCAGGTTTTTTTGTTTTCATTCTGGCTTGTTGCGTAGGCGAATGACACCTCTCTGTAAACCAATAGCGTTCAGCTACGCGTCTAGCTCCGCCTTTTGGTACCCTTTGTCGTGTTTGGTCTCCTTTCGAAAGGGTGGCGAAAAAGTGGTACTGTACAGTTCGGTACGCCTTTTAACAGTAAAAACGACCATAAAAGCGTACCAAACCGAACCGTACCGTACTACTCAGTGGAAACGGGCCATTAAACTTTTAAAACTCATTCTTGACAACATTTGATGATGATTGATAATCACAGCAAGCTGAACAGATCTTTTAATCCAAGTTGCTTTTCGCAAGTCCTGTCTTGTGGATATGATTACACGCATTACTACAGAGACATGTTAATACGTGGCTGTCAATCAACTCTGCGGGGAAACCGCACTCCTACGTCAAGTTGTGGTGGGCATCAAAATGGGATTTAGATCCTATTTAAAGTCAGGATATTTTAAAAAAAGAGACTTATTGTCTTTGTATCACCCCAATATGACTGTGGACACACTATACTACACACAGTTCTGTCCCAACAGCTTACAAAAGATGATTTTCATCATAGGTGCCTTTAATGCATGTTGTATTTATTATTCACGCTTTAGGCTTTTGATGAGTAAATCAAATTTTGTAACATGAAACAAAAATCTTTCTATGATTTTGCTTATTTCATTGTGGCACAGTGGTTACCACTGTCACCTCACAGCAAGAAGGTCACTGGTTCAAGTCCCAGCTGGGTCAGTTGGCATTTCTCTGTGGAGTTTGCATGTTCTCCTCATGTTCGTGTGGGTTCCCTCCGGGTGCTCCAGTTTCCCCAACATTTCACAGACATGCGCTATAGGTGAATTGAATAAATCAAATTGGCCGTAGTGTATGTGTGTGAATGAGTGTGTTTGGATGTTTCCCAGTACTGGGTTGCAGCTGGAAGGGCATCCGCTGTGTAAAACATATGTTGTATAAGTTGGCGGTGCATTCCGCTGTGGCGACTGCTGATGAATAAATGGACTAAGCCGAAGGGAAATAAATGAATGGATAAAATTGTTAAATTTAAAACAAATGATAAGCAGATCGGTTTGACTAAAAAAAATAAAAAAAAACACCAAAAAATGGCTAGATTTGTGTAGTTTTGTTTGAAAATTTGTCGCTAGGGGGCTTTCAAAGGCTGCTAAATATAGCGACAAAGTCATTAAGTTGGCAGCACTGGCTAGAATTTTATACATTGCATTAGAATATTTTATTAGAAAACAAACTTTTATAGTAACAGTTAAGACTATTAAAACTTTTGCTGGCTTGCCGACCTTGATGTCTAAATGACATCAAAAAAACGTTTATTTGACATCCAGATTTTGATGCCGTTTTGACCACCAATATAATGACACAAAAATATTATAGCACAAAAATTTTATCTACACTGGATTTTGTATCCCAACAATTCATGTAAATAATCTTGATGTCAAAATGACATCAAACTTTAATTTTGACGTGATTTTTGACGCCAATGTTAGACAGAGTCAAAACAACAGCAAGGTAGCTAATTGACATCAAATAAATTAGCGTTTTTGATGTGATTTTTGATGTTGTTTTGACGTCAAGATGCAGGCCAGGTACTGTAGTTCAGAAGATAAATTGGATTTTAATTCTGAATGACGCACAACGCAGCAGGAAATCACTGACAGAATAAATATGAAGGAGAAACAAAGAGAAGGAAGGGAAGACAAATGAGAGGACATGCTGTAATCGTTTGGGAGAAAGTTCGTTCTGGCAGAGCGAGACTGAAAGGTGTTGGAAAGATTCACTCATCCGGTTTTCTTGTGCTTGATTCTGAGCCAGCTAATAAACCCCAAGCAACAACTGAAAACATCCAAACTTCAAAATCAGATTGAGGAATAGATGCAAATCCCTGAGTTGTAATGGTTATGTGCAGGCCATCTGCAAAATGTACGCAGATTTGTATTAAAAAAAACTGAAAACGGTGAGAGAGAAGAACGTTAAACGGTGACATCATTACTGCGAGTACATCTGGAGGCAACACTGTGGCCTTGTTCTAACGGGCAATTAATCTGAGGCAGGAGTGAGTGATGAGTGGAGCTTTGCATAACACCGTTTTATCCAGCGCGTCTTTTTCTCCTCTGCCCTCTTTTTCCTTTTACCCCTCCCAATCGCTCAGACAAGACTCTGGTCCTATAGGTCAGGCAGTGAACTAATACATAAAACTGTATTTAGGCTTTAAGCTAAAATGAATAGAAAATTTGAAAAAAATGTCTGATTAAAAACAGAGTATTGAGAAAAGTATCATTTAAGAACACAGCATAAGGGGTGGTTCACACAGAACGCATTTGTCCTATACAACATGATACTTTTCCATTGTTTTTCAATGTAAACAAGTGTATCTTTTGGAGTGATGCGCACTTGAGCAAAAATTTAATTACAGGACTGTCCTTTAATTATTTTTTGGCATGTTTTTGATGTCAGTGTTAGACTTCAGTTTGATGTTGTTTCAGATTAATAAAACATTTCATATATTATAATATTTTTGGGGTCATCATTTTGGTGGTCAAAAGGGCATCAAAATCTGGATGTCAAATGAACGTTTTTTGGATGTGTTTTTGATGTCATTTTGACATCACTGTGCCTGCTGGGCAAGAAAGAAAAAGTGTTAATAGTCTTAACTAATAAATACACTTTTTTATAAAAAATAATTTTATAAAATAAATTTATATAAGTTTATTTAACAAGTTTATTATTTAATAAGTTTATTTTCTAATAAAATATTGTAATACAAAAATGTGTACAATTCTAGCCTGATCTCACAAAGAAACACAACTATTTTAATTATTGGCATAAAAGTGGCTAATTTTAATGGGTTCAAATGATTTAATTTATACAAAAACATAATTTTTTTTTTAAAAAGGTGGCGTTCCTCCACAATCAACCCATAAACCCAAACGTTTTTGGGAGATCATACTAAAATGTAAGAAAGAGATCATAAAATGCATGTTAGATCATAAACGTGCATAATTTGATCATAAACGCACTATTTTTATATTGTTTTTCAATTTAAACGCATGCTTGATGGACGTGTGACCGTTACACTCGCTTCTTGCGTCATCTTTTAAATTGCCACACACAAGTGCCGCATCTTTTAGACACTGTGTCGAGTTAAGCTGCGGTCACACTGGGCTTTTCCTCCCATAGACTTCCATTCATACGCACGCGAATGCGTCAGACCGGAAACGCGGGGTCACGCGTCAAGTTTCGCATGTTGCTGCGGTGCAAAGTTCAAGCTTGGTGAACTCTGACCTGCGAAATCGCATCACTTGACTGCGTGAGACCAATCGAAGATCAAAACACGACCTCTCTGGGCAAAAATTTAAAACATGGAGCAATCGATCACTTTTTTTAATGTCTTATAATCTTATTTAATCCCGCCCCTTTTCGCAGCGCCGTCCGACAGAATTTCGCACACACAAACTCCAGTGTGACCGTAGCTTTAAAAGATCTTCAACTTCCACACGCAACACTGCTCATTGGTCAGTTCCACAGCAGTGGACCAATCAAAAGAGCTTGGAGGCGGGGCAACCATTGCAAGTTTCTGTTTACAGGTGCTCAGTGGCTGTGTCCGAATACACTCGTGCTTTATGCTGTGCTTTTTTTTTTCTAAATCATTCCAAACCGTTGCCTCTCGTGTTTTTAGAAACAAAGATGCATTAGATGTGAATGAGCTCTAACAATGAAATCCTGATTCCTTTTTTTTTCCTGAGATAAGTAATATAAATAATAAACAGCTGAACATGTTTACTACAAAGTCACCAGCAGGAAAAGCTATTTTTCCAAGTAAAAAAAGCAATACTTAAGGCTCAAAATGCAATATAAAGTAAATAGGAAGAAACAAAAGAAAGTAGTAGCTACAAAGAAACCATAGAAAAAAAGATCTAGAAGAACAGGCAAGACTGCCCAACAAAACACTAGGTATAGCTGAAAGCCTAGGATACAAGATACGCAAAGACAAGCTCATATGGACAAACCAGCAAAGAAGTGAGCACAATATATAGAACAAATCACACAAGATACAGGTGAAAACAATCAGGATAACAAGATCTAAATAAGAGGGCGGGGTAACTGAAAACAACGAGGAACGACAAAGGAGCACATGGCCAACACAAATTAAAGCAAAGCCATGTAAACAAGCACAGGATGAACAAGGAAACATTAAACATTGACAGAACACACAAGACTGTCAGGTCAGGACCAAGACATCATGTTACTTTTAATTGTTTTTTAACTTGTTTTTTAATTGTTTTTTAACTTTTTAATTGTTACCACCATTTTTTTTTTACTGGAAATGACACAGGCTTCTCCCTAAGGATTGTCATTGTGAAAAAAATAAATAAATCTCACCTTTTATTTACATTTGAACAAAAACTTTAAGTCAGATTTTTTTATCCATGTGTGTTCATGGGCGAAGGAGTTCAAGAGTATCCAAGTCATTTGTTTCTTAACTATTTTAAGTACCAGAAACAGACCCTAACAAGCTATAATTGGCAACATGATATTCTCTAAATAAAGGCCATACATCATTGTCCCGTGCTTTTAATCAACTCTTTGTAGTTTCCCGGAAGTTGAGGAGCCGCAGAGATGTTTGATATGATTCAGAGTGTTTACTACTGTTCTTCATGTTGCAGATGATTTACTGATGTTGCGAACAAAAGCTTACTGGATTATCGAGATGTCCATTTACATAGGTGATTTTTTCTACACATGCGACTGGTCTGTGCTGCAACGAATGGAGCTCGTAATCAAATGACCATCAATATACTGTAATAAATGAGACTTCATAAACATAAATGGCACACTCTTGATTTACAAAATCCCAAGAGGCCGCTTTACATGTAATCTTTTCTGATTTCGTACAATAACATCAAACTGAATTGCTTGTGTTTACATTGATCTTGACAATGTTTGAGTGATGAAAAACTTTTAAAAGGGCCTTTAAAGGATTAGTTCAACCAAAAAAAGGAAAATTCTGTTATTAATTACTCACCCTCACATCATTCCGACCCCCTGAGACCTTCATTCATCATCGGAAATCAAATGAAGCTATTTTAGATTAAATCCGAGAGCTACTCCAAAGCTACTCAAAGTCCAGAATAGAAACCAAAAACAATGTCAAAACATTCCTTGCATCTTCAATAACTCAACTGCAATCATACCAAACTCCAAAAACACTTTTGTGTGCAAAAGTGCTAAAAAGGACTTGTAAATATGATTTTGTTCGCCTAAATCAAGAAAACTTGGCCAAACCATTGGCCCACCTGCATGTTCATCTGATTAGTCCACTGCCTTGGAACTAACACAGAGCGGCGCTGCGAGAGAAAGATCTTTCAAGTTGACACGGTTTCTAAAAAACGTGGTGCTCATCATATATCTGCCAGTATTTGTTTCTGAAATACCAGGAGACGGGGGGTTTGGTCTTGTCTAAGTGACCCAACTGAAAACCGGAGGGAATGGTGGAGGGGGTGGAGGTCACGATGATGTTTGTGCTGTTAGTGACTGTACTATGGACCAAGATTTCGGGTGGCCACGTCAATCAGATAATATACGGCAAACCGGGGGTGTTACAGACTGTACCAAAAAGGTACGGGAAAAACACGAGTGGTGGCAGGTATGCTGATCGAGTCCACATCGCTTCAAAAGACGCGAAGCATGAGCATAATGATCCATCAAGCATGTGCTTACATTGAAAAATATGGAAAGTAAAGCATTGTGTTCTGTGTGAATGAGCCCTAAGACTGTACAAATGCTACTTCTCCTTATTACATGGCTGTCTGGAATACTTGAATGTGATTGGTCAGTCGTGACATTCCAAGGTATGTAATTCCCAGTAAATAACCGCTGAAAAACATAGGCTCAATTGGGAACTTCGAATCAACTTAAGCTTCACTGAATAGGCCTATGTTCATATGTATCTGCTTGTCTGTCTGTTTTTGATTGATTGGTGCCATCTTGTGAATGAATAACATGTCAGCTTTGTGTCTTTGACTCTTGGGTGCTGTCTTGAGGCTAAATAATGCATAGGTTAGTGTATGATCCATTCAGCAGTTTTTGTTTCTGTCAGCTTTGCATTTTATAAGAATTAATAAACTATTAGGGCTCCCAACAATGTTTTGTGTCTAATTTTTCATGCTTTGTGGCAAGTAGCCATGTAATAAGCAGGATAAAGTACATCCAGGACAGTTGTTTTATATATAATAAAGTTTATATAAAAACTTTAAAATTTAGAATAAAGCTGCCGATTAGCCTGTTTGGCTTTATTCTGCTGTAACAACCTCCTAGATGTACTGTATTGTTAAATAATTATCTCTTTATTTCATTATAACATATTAAAGTAACAAATAAATACATATATTTGCATAAATATAAAATTGATTATTTTGAGCTGTTAATAAGTGACAGATTTGCAATGTCAAACAAACCCTGCTCAGTTAAATACTATTCTGGAAACATTGCAGTCTAGTGACGGAGGGTCGCAAAACAACCCATTATGGGGGATGTAGTTTATAGCCAATATACAATATAAAGCAGAATAAATTTTGATTATAATGCTGGATTCACAGCAAATGTGAAGCGCAGAGTCACTTGCTCTAGATTACTCACAGGATGTTTTTCGCCTCATGCAAATTTTCCACTTGAGTTGAATATCTTGAGCAGAAGATGCAATTGCAGCAAATTCAGCACGTTCCTGGCAAACTAAATGTGTCGCACATTGTGCGTAATTCGCGCCTCCCATTTCACGTTGATTTTCTATGTAATCTAACCACACAAATATTTTAATTAAAAAAATATTTCAATTAAAAAACACTATGTACGTACATATAAAATTACAGCATGAATGCTTCTCCAACTCCAAATGCAAAGTGCTTGCACTGAATGTAAAATGCATGCTTTGCGTCCTAAAGGCGCTGTGCTTTCATTAACAACAACAGAACGTGATTTCTTATTGAAACGAAACGAAAAAAAAAAACGCTTTGGTGGACATGCACCATTAGAGCAAGCAGTGCAGCACATAGTAAATGCACACCCTGTTCTGATAGGGAAGACATACCTGAACAAAGTTGTTTTTACAGATTTTTAGTGCACAAAGTTGTTCTTGGAGCTTCATATGATTACAGTGATTACAGACTGACGTCACATAGTATGTTTTGAAAATGTTTTTTAAATGTTTTTGGACTGTGTCTGTCTTTGGTTTAATCTTGGTTTAATTTTGATTTAATCTAAAATATCATAATTTGTGATCATGTAAATAATGACAGAATTTTCATTTTTGGGTGAACCCAAACCTTTAACCCTTTTCTAAATTAAACACACAATCCAAGCCCACATGCATGAATGTGTTCAGCAGTCGACCAAATCCTTTGGTTTAAAACAGGTCTGGAGAAATAATAATAATTTATGGTCTGGGGCCCCGGTTGTGCGTCGCCTGAAACAAATCAAATTATACATTTGATGTACTATAACCAAACATTCTCTGTGGCTGTGAAAGCCCAAGATAAAAGGTTGTAAACTGTCTTTAATGTAATGCGTTTGGAGGACTGATTGACGCTTTGAGAGGTGCTTGGCTGTTCAGTCTATCCAACTCTCTATTAAACCATTGGAGTGCATTTAAGAATATGAGGAACATTTTGCTTTATGGGCAGTTTATAACTGGCCGCCTTCTCACTGTTTTTACTGCCAAATATATTTCTGCTCCGTATATTTGATTCTGAGGTAAAGATTTGGCTGGTTGAACTTGACTGACAAACCTCAGTGATTTCAGTTATCATTAACGATCATTATCCGAAAATACAGAACCAGTTAAAAAGACAGCAGGCAAAACACCCTTATATTACTCACATATTTTTTCTGTGAGCAAGTATGCACTCCCACACACACACACAAACACATTAAGGCCTAATTTAGAGCCTGTGCCTCTTTTATTTCCAAATTACACCAAGAGCTGTTAAAGTCTGTTGCGCAAATCATTATAATTGAATGCACCATTTTACAACCAGACCATAGCGGACATTTAAAAAGAAAAAACAACAACAACAAAAACAAAATGTGCCTTTTAAACCAGCCACAATCTTTTCACACATTGTATGGAGAATTTAATTTTATACAATTAATAATGCCGTCGTTTGTTACTTTTAACTGCACACATGTTGTATCTGCTAGTACTAAAAGGCCACAATTTAATTGTTATAAATATATAAATTGTTTTTTTTTAGCAAACTGTACACTATTGGGCTCCTCACCATATTTCAATCCACAATTAAGGTGTGTGTTTATCTATTGACTGCTATAGTATCTCCATCTGTGCAGTTTCACGTCAGTACAGTTTACAAAATGTAAAAGCGAGCAATCAGTTATCCAACACAGGTTTCCTTCAATTAAAAACTATAGACTTTAGCACATATTGACATATACATTAGAAAAATGTCATGTTGCTATTTTAATTCAATCATTTTCCTTCGGCTTAGTCCCTTATCTGTCAGGGCTCACCACAGTGGAATGAACCGCCTCTATTTTAATTGAAAATTGAGAAAATACACTGATAGACCTTGTATTACTTACATTATGGGGGCCAAATGTTCCCAGAAGTATAGGAATACTTTGATCATGTGGGCACATTTTTTGGTCCCCATGAGGAAAATGGCTCATTAATGATCAAGAATAAAGTATTTTAAAATTGTAAAGATTTTGTAAAGACAATATTTCCTGTTGGATTAGCGGATTCCTGTTGGCGAATATATAGTCTGTACTATTATAATTATAAAAATAATTAGGTCATTAAATCATTCTGAAATACAGTTGGATACTGTAATTATAAGTCACTTTCCAAAACCTTTTCATTCAATGTTCCTCACTGGTGGAATCATCTTCCCATTCCCACTTGGACTGTGGATACACTGGTATTCTTCAAACGACAACTAAAAATTCATGGCTTCAGAGAACAGCTGAACCACGGTAAATAATACCAAAACCACCTATAAGAAGCACTTTCTCTCTCTCTCTCCCTGAGCACAAGCAAGTTACTTTGAATAACTATCACTTCTTGTGTGTATTGCCTCTACTTGTTGAATCACTGAATGCCTCCTTGATTGTAAGTGGCTTAGGACAGAAGCGTCTGCTAAATGACTAAATGTAAACGTAATTTATTTTGATTACAGCCCCACCCTATTACTCATTCTTTAATTATCTTTATAATTATTTCTTTAAATTATTGCTTATTATACCCGAATTGGGGGTCTGGCTAAGACCAATTTTACATTGTTTGTGCTGATTAGTGTATTATTTTATTTTACACACATGTCCATATGTAATATAGTGTAATCTGAATGATGACCATTCAGACATTCATTACTTTTCCTTCGGCTTAGTCTTTATTTCAGAGGTTGCCACAGCAGAATGATCAACTATTCCAGCATAAGTTTTATGCAGTCCTTCCAGCCAGTACTGGAAAACACCCAAACATACTCATACACTACGGACAATTTAGCTTAGCCAATTCACCTATAGTGCATTCTTTGGACTTTGGGGGAAACCGGAGCACCCCGAGAAAACACACTTGAAATCACAAAACTGCCAACTGGTCCAGCCGAGACTCAAACCAACAACTGTCTTGCTGTGAGGTGACAGTGCTAACCACTGAGCCACCGCCGCCCCATCCAGACATATTTTGATCATTCTATAACAACAACAAAATCAATAAGAATTAAATATGTCTTGACAGAATTCATTATCAGTTTATTAGCAGAACTTATTATAAGTGATATACATTAAAATTCATACTTTAGCATCACATTTATCCCCTCAGGAAAGCTATAAACAAAGTAGCGTGCAGCATTCGCTAAAAAAACAAAACCACATATTATTTAGCAAAACAATTGTTAATAATAGAACAAGTACAATATGAAGGCAATTGAATATTTAGATTTAATACTTAATATTTTTAGTTGTGACTTTGATTATTTGGTTGTGATATTTTTGTTTTGGCTACAAGACATTCTGAATATGGGTCAAACTAATGAAAGAATAACAACATCATGATTTTCAGACCTAGTATTTTGAGGGTGCTAACATTAACTATATTCAAAAAATAATAGCTACTTGTTCAAACTACCTATTTATAATGAGCTGAATCGACACAATTATTGAGATTTTTGGGGATAAGTTAATTGTTTTGTGCTCAATCAACTTAAATTTGTAAAAACAATTAACTTAATCGATTTATGTTGGGACAACATGAAGAAATTGTGTAACCCAGCATTCTTTACAGTGTAGAATCCACACTGTTTCATTCATTAATTACCTTATTCTCTACTTCAGAGGTTGCCACAGTGGAATGAACCACCAACTTTTCCAGCATACTGTATGTTTTACACAGCGGATGCCCTTCCAGCTGCAACCCAGTATTGGGAAACACACATCGACACTTTGGACTGTGGGGGAATCCCAAACAAACACAATAAAAACATGCAAATTCCACACAGAAACACCAACCGGCCCAGCCGGGACTTGAACCTATAACTTTCTTGCTGTGACACGACAATGTTAATCACAGAGCCACTGTGCCGCAGGTTTAAAGAACATTATTTCAACCCAGGCTCATTCTGAAAACGTAGTCCCATGGACGTTTCTGGAGACCACGAAATACGTCCTGGGAGGTACATATTTTTTGCAGTTTTTGTTTTTGCGAATCCACGAGAGGCCACTGTGTGCGCTTTTTCATATCTCAAATTTATTGCAAGTGCCGTTCGCACCCGCTGTTCTCGCGTAAACCCATCAGAGCCCGCTGTCGACTGAACGTCTGTCTGACTGACTGAATGACTGGATTGACTGACCCACCCACCTCCTTCCCTAAACCCAACCAATTTTATCAATTGACCTGCCCACCCACTTACTTCCCTAAACCCAACCAATGGTTGGGTTTTCAAAAGCCGTCCAGAAAAAGAAAAGCCCTTGTCTGATTTTTACCACGTTTTCGGACTTTACCACATTCTCACCCAGTTATTCACTTGTTCATTTTACTTTTTTGGATTCTGTTTTTGTCTTACCTGATTTCTGGACCCGCTCTTCCCCAGAATCGAACCCCGTTGTGGTCATCTCCTCTCTGCGTCTCAAGTCCACCGGCATACACGACGAGCTAACTGGACAAACTGGTTGCAGCAGGAAAGCCCTCCATACGGGGTAAGCGGTCATCCAGTAAGCGAAAAAAGGAATGACATCATACCGCCCCAACACATAATTCGCAGTCTCCAGAAACGTCCACGGGACTACATTTTCAGAATGAGCCTGTTTTGCATTATTTTCTACCTCACGCATTTCTATGACCTGGGAAGTTTGATTACAGTGAAACTCACAGAAGCTTACATTAGAAACACCACAGCCTGGATGGACCCTATGTCTCCTTGTTCAGTCATAAAACCTGTTTGTAGACCAGCATAAGAAAGGGCCGCGTTCATGCAGGAAGGAGTTTATTATTGAACTATACGCAACGGCTTTTGATCTCATGCTACGAAGATCCCCGTGGCGAACTCCCAGCATCCCTCAACTGACACAGCGATGGCCCATAAACTACGCTAAACTGTCAAGCTCTCATCCCCGCGTTTGTACAGCTGCCGTTTTACTACCTTTTATTTGGTTTCGAATGTAACGCAAGTTCTCTCGCCGGGCCTGTTTTTGCTAAATAACCAAATTTCTGTTGTTTGACTGACGGCTTGCTGTAAATCTACCCAACTCTGTGTCTGGCCACTTTTCTAAACATTTTTTTGTAGGTTAAAGGTGATTTCCCATTTTCCTTAAATGGACCGTCATTGGCTTGGGGTTTGTTGTTCAGTTGGTGGTCAGCCAACCAGACCGCTCGCTGTTTTTACAGTAAAGAGGGTTCAGTTGTGCTTTGAAACAAGTCGTGCTCTGTTCTCTGACTGTAAGGTCGAGGAGGTTAAGACCACACAGAAGGATTATTTGCGAAGAGATCTTATCGCATGCTTTGATTCCCTGAAAAAATGCAACCGCTCAGTACCGCCACCTTCCCTTCGGCAATTTGTGGTCCTATACCTTGTTTTCCAAGTGAGAGGTTGTAATGTAGAGAGCAACAGATGCTAATCGGCTCTTTTTTGGGGGGGCCATGCTTCACTAAAACTTCAGATTGTGTCTCTCTGGTGGGACCTTGCGGACAGACATCCTCAAACCGATGACAGGAGGAGGTTGTAGACCCTGCTGAACTCCCGTTGAGTTCACCATAACTCTGCTCCAGCAGGAATGAGGAGTTTGGGGAGGCAAATCTTCTGTGACAGACATCACAACATTACTATGTGTTTCTTTGTCTATGTACATTTTTTAAGGGTGAATTACTAGACAAATATTACTATTACACATTCTTTTATATAACTAATTATGGCCTGGTTTCACAAACTCCTCGGGATTTCCTCGTTGATTGCTCACACTCAAGAGGTTTTAAACTTATTTCTTTCCTCTGCTCATCACAAAAGAATATATTGACGAATGTTGGGAAAAAAAGCAACTATTGACATCCATTCATTTATTAATTTCAATATTCACTATAAACACCTAATATACTGCTGATTACCAGTTAAGGCGCCTTTCCACTGCACACGACATTTGGACACGACTGTCAAGATACGCCCCCTTGTGGCAGTCGCACAGTATTTTCAGTTCTGACGTGCACCATGGGAGAGAAGCTGTTCTGGCAGTGTCCGAAATAAAGGAGTGCAAAAGCAAGAGCCTTTATTCCCTGTGCGTTCACAGTGGTTGAATGAATGAATGAATACTAGAAACTCATAGACTGCTAAAAATATTGGAGGGAATGTGGAGACAACATTAAAAAATTATATTTTTATTACTTTATTACTTACATTTATGAACAGAAGTGTTTTTTGTTGATATAGACTTTCTAATTCAAAAAAATAAATAAATAAATTAGTATTTCTCATCTCGAGCGCACAGACCTGCTTGTACAACACTGGAATACATCACATCCGGTCGGCCGATCGCATACGGTCTAGTCGCAGAAGTTCATATATTTGAACGCATCCGCAGCTCAGTTCGGATCCGAATTTTCCGCATACGGAGATGATCGCCCTTCTGAAAAAAACTGCTTAAACCAGACTATGTTGGTTGGCTGGTTTTAGCTGGTTGACCAGTCTGGTTTTACAGGGGTTTTGGCCATTTCCAGGCTGGTTTCCAGCCATTTCCAGCCTGGTCTTAGCTGGTTTAAGCTGGACATAGCTGGTTTTGGCTGCTCAGGGAAATGGCTAAAAACCAGCCTGGAAATGGCCAAAACCAGGCTGCTCAACCAGCTAAAACCAGCCAACCAGCCTAGGCTGGTTTAAGCTGTTTTTTTTTTCAGTGGAACTGCACGCAGCTCCCGGACTACTCTCCATTGGAAATTAATGACTTCCGGTCTGTCGTTTGTCGTATGCAGTGGAAAGGAGGCTTTAGACTGATTGTAGTTATAATAAATACAATCGTACAGAAAATTACAACTAACAACATCCAATAAGCAAGCCAGTAAACAACAAGTTCAAAAGATTTTTAACTGTTTATACTGAGCCAAACAACTTTTTCAAGAAGGCAGATTGGCTACAGTTTAGCGATGCTAAAAAAAATTGTGACGGGACTCAGTGTAATGTGTAGCATAGCAAGCCACATTTGAAGTAACCTCCAAAACACTGGTAATCAATCACCCACAACATCCTATAAAACAGCTAGCAACCACCCAGAACAACATAGCAACTGTGTAATGCATTTTAAAACCACACAGACACTGCCTTGCAACACCCTGGCATCATAGCGGTGAGTTTCACACAAGTTACCATTAGCAATTTTGTGTCTAAGACATCAAGACAAACACCCATTGTATTCAGAGCATTTTTCATTTTCGACACTTCTCCATCAGTCACCATCATGTCTTCAGCAGAAACAGACGCAGCATCGATTCACCACATGCTGTAGACCACGTTCTCCATCAGAGAGACACATTAGCGATGATGCTAAGCATGACGTACATGTATTTAGCAATTTGTCACCAACAGACAACATAAAGCAGCTTCCTCCTTAACAAGTAATTCATTTCCTCAAAGCATGAGGAGGAGGATATTTTTGGACAAGGTGAATAACATCACAGTGACTCTCAATGAAGACTCAGACACACACACACACACACACACACACACATAAAATGATTGTATCCAGACTCGCTGCAATATACAAATCACTTCCATATGAAGGAGAAATGCCACAGAGACCAGACCGAGACTCTCTTTTCTCGATCAAATTAATTTCCAGCATGCTTAGTTCCCGGAGAACGTCTGACAGGACCATTTTAATTGTTATCGGATTTTTATAGTGTAAACAATACATTACAAAAATCCAGAAGAAAAAAGTGAAAGAGAGCACTTAAAAACACTCAAAAACAACTGTTATTTTTCCCACAACAGAAACATCAAAACTAGATTTTTAGTTTTTCTGAAGGAATAACAAGAGTGTACAGATAGATAGGACCTATTTTGATATATATGGGATAAAAGTTAAGGTGGTTCTATGGCTGTGCGATTTGGGCAAAATATCTTTTTGTGATTTTTTTTTATTATCAGATATTGCAATTTCAATTTCATTTACGATTTAGGGTGCTTTCACATCTGTGGTTCAGTTCATTTGGTCCATACACTGTAGCCATACCTTTTCACACCACACTGATTGCTTTGGTCCGAACCAGTTGAAAAGAACCAAAATGCAGTCATGTGACAAAATCCATATCACTCATTGGCCAGATGTTATTGAACATATTTCCTAAACTGCTTTTCGATTGGTCAGAACTAACATGCGGGAAAATGCGGGCTTTTTACTATGGAGTGGCGACTGGCTGATTGTACCCCTGGTCATAGTAATTTTAGTTAATTTTGTTAAACTGCGACATCATCTTCCGGAAATATTACCAACGACCCATCAGGTAAGGTTTTTCCCTCTCTCTCTTTCTCTCTCTCTCTCTCTGTTTAAAATTGTTGGTAAAGTGCTGTCAACAAATATTTTTCCTCCATGTCTTATAATACACAGCGCATCGGACTACGGCAGCTAGATTAGTCCATAAGGCGCAGTACTTTTTGCGGTTGGGTCTGTTCTAGATTGGATCATGTTCTCACCACAAACGAAGGGCTGCTCCAGGGTTTGTTTAAATGCGTACTGAGACCACCTCTCCAAGGAGGTCTCGGTACGCTTTTTTTGGTCTGCTTTTAGTGCGCACTTGAGTGCGATTGCTACAGTACAATTACACCTGCCCAAACGAACCGCACCAACAGGGAAAATGAACTCTAGTGTGATTCATCCGAACTAAATAAAGCAGGTGTGACAACACCCTTAATTTTGTAGTCTAGCTTCAGCTCAATAATCTGTATCTTAGCTTCTTATTGCTAAAATGTAGTGAGTGTTAGTTAAAAAAGGAACTGAAAAGATATTAACTTAGCTTTCCCACTAGCACTTTTGGTCCACACAGGTTCGTTTGACGTCAAAGTACAGTACGTTTAGCTAGTGTGAACGATGTCATCTGAACTCACTTGCGTACCCACAAACTGTACCCCTTTCTACCTGAAAGAGGTGGTCTGGGGTACGGTTCGTGCGAATTCCGGTCTGGTTCAATTCTAATATGAATGCAATCGTACCAAATAAGGAAGTGAACCACCAACAGTACAACAAACTTTAGTTTTCATAAAGCTCATTCATGTGCACATGTCTGTTTATTACCTACCTTAGCGACAAGCGGACCGACCAAGTGCAAACAGTGATAATGTCTGCTTGTCTCCACCAAAGACGATTTCTGACTTCTGATGTTCCGAACGTTTTTAATATATATATATATATATATATATATATATATATATATATATATATATATATATATATATATATATATATATATATATATATATATATTATTTTTATTTTTTTTTTGCAGCAGATAGTAGCAAGTGGCTCTCTGTATTTTGGTTTTGGTAACAAAAAGAAAAGATTCAGTAAAAGCAGAATGATCGTGATATACGAACGTCTCCATTTTTTCGCTTTTCTCTTGAGACTTCACCTAGCAACAGCTGTACACAAAACAGCAGCTTGATGACGCAAGCGTACTGGTGTTCAAAAGCGACAAACACAGTGTGAAGACAAACCAGCCGAGAAGGTGGCAAGGGGGGACAATCGCCACTGGATTGCACGGTTCGGGATCTGTACAGCTGTGCATCGTTGGATTTGCTCTTCAGTGTTTGGACTCTCAGTAGTGATTTTTAAACCACACTGAACTGAGCTAAACTGAACTGAATTTAAACACTAAAAACTGAACTACACCGTTCCAATTTATTATGACCTTTTATGTGAAGCTGCTTTGACACAATCTACATTGTATAAGCGCTATACAAATAAAGGTGAATTGAATTGAATTGAATTGACAATCGAACCTGAGTTCGATCCAGGCAATTGAACCACGTGTGAAAGCACCCTAACTAAAGTTAAACATTTATTCTTTTTTTTAATATTCAGAAATCATCCATTCACTCATTTCATCAGCTTGGAATTGTAAGGTTCTATCTGCATTTGAATGATTTTGAGATATTGAGCTTCAAAGTTTTTGCATGCCATAAAGCAGACAGTATGTGTGTAACATTTGTTTTTAAATAAAAAGTCTTATAATGTAAACAACTTATTTTAAAAAGATATCCCATAATATAAATAAGTTGTCATTTAATAAGAATATGTCAAAAATTCAATTTTGATAAAAAAGTCAGATAGAACCTTATAATTCTTTTTAGCTTAATCCCTTTATTAATCAGGGATCGCCACAATGGAATGAACCACCAACTGCAACCCATCACTGGAAAATCTAGAGCAAACAGTAAACACAAACTAAATTAAATAATACATATTTACATATGCATTTCATATTGAAGCCTCTTGCGTTTAACTAATTGTAATGTTTTAAATTGGATTATGATTCGATTAGGATTAATCGCACAGCCCTAGGGGGTTCTTTTGAAAAGAGATCTGAAGATTTGTGGTTTAATTCATGTCTTTAGCACAAAATTGGACAAGTTTTAGTTTAATTCTTCATGGGGGGGGGTTGTTTAAATCTATAACAAGAACATTAAGATGTAAATATAACAGCTTCATGACTTTTATTTTTAATAGTGTATTTAACTATTATAGATATTTTTAGTGCAAGGACTTTTTGCTCAGATTTTGTTTCAAGTTATTTTATTAATAATCTATCTAAGGTACAGTACAACACTATTAACAAACCATTAACTATGACGTTTAGTTCTATGAACTCCTAATTTCCTGCTTTTTAATAGTTATTAAGGTAATGGTTAGGTTTACTGTAGGTAATGGGCAGGATTAGGGATATAGAATAAGATCATACAGAATATGTACTTTATAAATACTAATAACCATCTAATTCATCTTATTAATAGGTGGGTATTAGGTTGCTTGTTAATAGAGTTAATAGAGAAAATGTTACAGAGTATTTTTATCCATCTTAATTTGCATTATTAGTCATAAACTCTACTTCAGGCCAGTGTCATTTTACAATGCAAACAGTCCAATTTTGTTCTAAAAGGTCTTAGTCACATATGTTTTAATAGCATCTGTCACTATTTGCATTTCGTATAAACAAGATGCTATTTGTTGCTATTTACACTTGGCGCAAACAATTTCTTTTTCCACTATTTACACTCACCGTAAGTAGCTTCTACCTTCATTTACTCTCAGAGTAAATACCTACTGCTAAATATAAATATTATCCAGTTTAATTTCGTGATAAGGATATTTTCGCTCATTGTGAGTACTAAAGGCTTAAACGTAGCATTCGGCAATGGCAAATTGAGGGTAACCTTGCTCACTGCTGAAGAACAACAGCGGGACCTGCATAAGGCTTGTGACTGCATGACAGGCCATACATTGTGTTAATTCCAAGTGATGGACAGCTGCTGACAGAGAAAGAGAATGACAGACAAAAATAAGAGAGCACTGAAATACCTGGTGGAGAAGCAGGTGAATGGGATCCAATGAAGCCACAGCCAAGGTCATGAAAAAGAGACAAAATGAAAATACAATTACTTTTGAGCAAATTAACATATAAAACTAAATTCACAATGTTCTACAGCAAACGTAAATTAATAGAAACTGAAAGAGTAATAATCTGATAATCTGTGCACAATTTACAAATTAATTTTTCACTTGAATGGAAACTATCAATTTCTATGGATTGTTTATAAATTCTCTCTCAGATTTAATTAAAATATATATTCATTTGTATTACAAAAATGAACTGATTTCAGTGTAAACCATACCGCATTCATTTCTATAATAATATTCGCCGTTCTGTTAAAATGCTAACTTTCTTTAGCTCTGTACCTGCTCTCTACATAACAGCAATGAAGGTGAATTGTGCATATTTCACCCCTTTGATGCGCATGATCACTTTGGTCTGATCAGTCTAGGCTGATCAGTCTAGGCCAGGGGTATCCAAACTCTGTCCTGGAGGGCCGGTATCCTGCTGAGTTTAGCTCCAAGTTGCTTTAACTCACCTGCCACAAAGTTTCAATTATATCTAGTCAAAGCTTGTATAGCTGGTTCAGGTGTGTTTGATTAGGGTTGGAGCTAAACTCTTCAGAACACCAGGACTGAGTTTGGACATCCCTTGTCTAGCCTGTCAAATACTAAGTGCATCATGTTATCAGCGGCTAAATTAAAATCTGCTTTCCGTGATGGTACACTCCAGGGATTAGCCTAGACTGATCAAACTGAAGTGATCATACGCATTAAAGAGTTAAACTTTTGAGACACAAAAAACTGAGCTAGAAAAAGAAATGCGGCACTTGTCAGTATTTTAATCAGTATTTACCAACAAATAATGTTTATTTTAGGTTTCAGACATTTCAATACACATGAAATGTACAAGTACTAGCTAAACATAATAGTTACGGTTTGTAAAAAAACACGCTGATGTCTATTTTATTGTCGTGTATTTCAGGAGAAGGTGATAAATTTACAATTTAACTCTTTGATGTGTATGATCACTTCGGTCTGATCAGTCTAGGCTGGTCCCTGAAAGGTAGCATCACATATCACATTATCAGCAGGTAATTAAAATCTGCTTTTCTGTGATGGTTCGCGCTGAGCCAGAAAAAGAAATGCAGCACTTGTCATATATCAATTCATCAATATTTTCAAACAAATAAGTTAAATTTAGGTTTCAGACATTTAAGTAAAGTTTATTTATAAACTAATTTCGAGAGGTTCATGTGCTTATGATTGCTAGCGGCTGGATCCTCATTATCCAATTCTCAATGCACCAATCAGACGACTCCTAAGCTACTACAAATACCCTGGGTTACGTACCACCGCTATCTTTGAAGAATCCCCCCATCCACCCCTACTCCTCCTTCGTCCTAGATGGGTCACACGGTGGCCCAGTGCTTAGCACTGTTGCCTCACAGTAAGAACGTCTCTGGTTCCAGGCTTTACCAAACCAGCAGACATTTCTGTGCGGAGTTTGCATTTTCTCCACGTGCTCATGTGGGTTTCCCCCGGGTTCCCCGGTTTCCTCCCACAGTCCAAAAAACATGCAACATAAGTTAATTGACTAATCCAAACCAGAACTATAGACATGCTCCTAGTAAATGGTTATCTCTCAAGAGCAATCACTGGCTGTTCATTGGTTATTACAGCAGGGGAGTTCTCGAGATCTACCTGAGCTCAAACTCCCCTCTCGCCTTGCAACGGGAAGGAGCGCCGGGCTCGAGGATCTTATGAGCTCAGGGCTCTCTCCCGGGACAGCATGCTAAACAAGCTTATAATTAATCGTCAGCTAAGTGTGAACTCTTGAAATACACATAAGTACTAGCAAAACATAATATTTACCGTTTGTAAAATACACGCTTTTATTTCGTGAGAAGTTGATACTGTAAATTAACAAATTTTACTCTTTGATGCGGATGATCACAACGGTCTGGTCAATCTCGGCTGGTCCCTGGAGCATACCATTACATATCACATTGTCAGTGGCTAAATTAAAATCTATTTTATTGTCACATATATTAGGAGAAGTTGATAAATTAACATGTTAATCCAGCAGCTCTAATCTCTCCACTGTATCGCGGACTGACATGGCGGCATCCATCACTTATCACAGATCAGATATAATCATTACAAAACCGTGCAAATGACTAAATACATGTTCTTACACATATTTAAGCATCGGAGTATAAGATGTTTCACAATGTAATTAGGACGTTTGCCAATGTTTGCCAAAAAGGGAATAAAGAAACAAAAAACAATATATGCTTAAATCATCGGGCTGTGGTATGTCATGTGATGGCATGTCAACATGGAAACTTTAAAACAATGCGATCTAAATAATGGATACATAAAAAAAAACTCACTCAGTAGGGTCAGCGGCAGTATTTATAAATGGTCAAACTAACAAATGCACCATCAATATTTGGGAACAAGAGAAACAGTAAACACGACAAAACTAAACAGTAAATGAAGAGGTAAAAGACAAGGGCAGAGATAGAGACAGTGTTTGCAGTAATGCCAGGCGTGCGCCCTTTGACTGAACCCCCACTCTCCTCTCTGCTCTGCTCTGCGGGATCCAGTTTCATGAGACACTTACACACACAGCCATCAATCACACACATTCGCCACTGTCTTCCAGCAGCTGCCCGGCACTGAACCATCTCTCAGATTGTAAAACAACAGGGGAGCATGTCAGAGGTGTGTCTGAATGTGTGTGAGCACTCGTCCCGAAACAGTCTGGCCAATGCAAATCTCTGAGATCTATCTAGAAACTATCTCCTGTTAGCTAACTTGAGTTTGCTCTGAAAGGGGAAGGATATGGGTGCAAAAAGAAACGTGTGGGATCTGACACTTAGACACTTAGATCCCTTGCTGTACCTATTTTGAGCACTTAGTACCTCTTTGGCAAAGGGTTGGGTGATATGACAAAATAATTTTTTGACCTTTTTTTGTTGTGGTTTTAAAAGTTCACACTTAGCTGACGATTTATTATAATGCCTGTTTGGCATGCTGTCCCAGGAGTGATCCCTGAGCTCATAAGATCCTCGAGTCAGGGGCTCCCTCCCATTTCCAGGGTGAGAGGGGAGTTTGAGCTCAGGTAGATCTCGAGAACTCCCCTTCTGTTTGTAGGTAATGACCAATAATGAATTGCTATGAAGAGATAACTGCTGACTAGGAGCACATCTATGGTGCCAATTTGGATGGTTGGAGGAAATCGGGGGACCGGGTGAAACCCACACGAACACAGGGAGAACATGTACATTCCACATAAAAAACGTCAACTGGCTTGGTAAGGACTAAAACCAGTGACGTTCTTGCTGTGAGACAACAGTACTAACCACTGGGCCGCCGTGTCACCCAATCTAGGAAAGGAGGAGGAGTAGGGGTGGAAGGGGGGATTCTTCAAAACGAAGATGACTGTGGTATGGAACCTTGGTTATTTATAATGACTTAGGAATTGTCTAATTGGTAAATCATGAGTTGGCTAATGCGGGACCAGCCATGGTCAATCATAAGCACGTGATCCTTTCGAAATTAGTTTATAAATAAACTTCATATAGGGCAGTGAGTATAACAGAGAGTAGCCAGTAAGAGCTGTGTGGGTAAACCTCAGTCCCCTGGCCTCAAAAAACACTAATACATCCTTGTAAGTGCCCTAATTCTGCTTAGAGTGGAACAGTTGGAACCAGAGGGGTTACGCCCCATTCCTACAGGGAGTCTGACTTTTTTAGCCTGAACTCTTATGGGTCAATTGAGTTGGGTCTGTTTCTTTGAGTCAGTTAAAACTTTAAAGTTTTCAATCACCAATTTTATTGCGAATATATCATGTTTGTGCAACACCCGAGACTAATGGAACATCAAATCAGAGCAAAAGCTTTTTTTCATGGTTGGTAATGAGCCAGTGTTTTATGATCAATCTTTATATACAGTACATACAGCATCAAGACAAGTACTGGAGGGACCAAGTCTGTAAAACAGGGGTGTCCAAACTTGGTCCTGGAGGGCTGGTGTGCTGCATATTTTAGTTCCAACCCCAATTAAACACACCTGAACCAGCTAATCAAGCTCTTTTTTAGGTATACTAGAAACTTCCAGGCAGGTGTATTGAAGGAGGTAAGAGCTAAACTATGCAGGACACAGGCCCTACAGGACTGAGTTTGGACACCCCTGCTGTAAGAAGATGGGAGAGTAGGCTTGGGAATCTGGTGTGTATTGTGGTAGTATTGTATCCAATTACTCGGTTTACCAATGATTGACCACTTACTTTGTAAAGTGTTTAATTGGACAAAATAATGCAACTCAATTGACATCACTTTCTGACCAGATACACCCTCTGTCAAGTGTTAACTTCAATGTGTGAATGGGGTGTTACATAGGTGTCTGTTCAAGACAGGTGAGTTTAATTACCTCAGCTGGTAAACCTTACTGTACTGGCCTCAAGAGGCACATTGGTGATCGATGCCTGAGAACACATACTTGTTAGCATGCCAAAATCTGGCTTGAGGTGGGCAGATAAGGTGTTACATACTGTGGGTGCCAGAACCAGGATGGGAGTGAGGTTTAGGGAGGGTGGGTGTAACGAAGGCCAGCAAGCACTAGGAGCTCAGCAGGTAAGCCTCACTCTACAGCAGGGGTCACCAAACTTGTTCCTGAAGGGCCGGTGTCTTGCAGAGTTTAGCTCCAACCCTAATAAACATACCTGAACAAGCTAATCAAGCTCTTACTAGATATACTTCAAAACTTCCAGGTAGGTGTGTTGAAGCAAGTTGGAGCTAAACTCTACTTGAAATCGGCCCTCCAGGACTGAGACTGGTGACCCCTGCAGTAGTGTAGCTGGCTTGGAGTGGGTAGATTAGGTGTTACATACTGTGGGTGCCAGAACCAGGATTAGAATGTTGTTTCGGGAGGGTGGGTGTAGCAGAAGCCAACAAACACTAAGAGCTCAGCAGGTAAGCCTCACTCTACAGCAGGGGTCACCAAACTTGTTCCTGAAGGGCCGGTGTCCAGCAGAGTTTAGCTCCAACCCTAATCAAACATACCTTAACAAGCTAATCAAGCTCTTACTAGGTATACTTGAAACCATCCAGGTAGGCGTGTTGAGGCAAGTTGGGGCTAAACTCTGCTGAACATTGGCCCTCCAGGACACGAGATTGGTGACCACTGCTCTACAGTATTGATTGATGCTAGAGCCTGCAGCGTTTAGAACCCTTGTTAACATGGCTGCTCTAGAGATGCCAGTTTGCATCTCTCTCAGAATAAAGCTGCGGTCACACTGGGCTTTGTCTGTGCGAAATTCTGTCGTACGGCGCTGCGAAAAGGGGCGGGATTAAACAAGATGATTAGACATTTAAAAAGCCAGCGATTGCTCAATGTTTTAAATTTCTGTCCAGAGCGGTCATGTTTTGATCCTCGATTGGTCTCATGCAGTCAAGTGATGCGATTTCGCAGGTCAAAGTTCACCAAGCTTGAACTTTGCACCGTAGCAACATGCGAAACTTGACGCATGACCTTGCGTTTCCGGTCTCACACATTCGCGTGCGTGTGAATGGAAGTCTATGGGAGGAAATGCCCAGTGTGACCGCAGCTAAACTCTGGTGTGACCGCAGCTTTAAGGACATAAAATGGGAGGGGTTAAATTGGCATGACAGGGTCTGGGTTTCTACCATTCTTTTTAGAGGCTGTCTACCATGCTAGAGATGCTGGTTTGAATTGCAGTCAGAGTAGATTCAGGGGGGTAAAATTGGTGCCATGACCTGGTTTGAAGTTAGAATTTTCAGGGTAACAGAAGCTATCTAGAAAAAATTGCATGGATATACCTCACATCCCTTTCCTGCCCTCAAAGAGCCACACTACCTAATGACATCTTGATATAACTGGGGGAGGCCATGTAATCCCATGTCCTGGTGACAGATTTGGTCCCTTCTGCTCATTTAATTAGTTTATTTTCTTATTTATTGGTATTAATTTATATTACTGGGTGTCTATAAATTCTGTGACTATAAATATTTCAATATTAAATCGACCCAGTAGTGGTAAAGTCTTTCCTTGGCAGTGTCAGTTGCAACTCACCACTTAGCTCGCTATCAAATATTCTTGTATCAGTTTGATTTATAAAGTCTGACTTACTACCCAGCAGGCACACAACATCATAAGACGTTAATATTAGGTAAGATTTAGATCATGTCGTCAGGTGATCAAAATTCAATGTCTAGCCAGCGTCTAAGTACGTTATTTTGATGTCCAGTAATGACGTCAAATTATGGTTATATTTGGTTGTGACCAAAGTGACCAAAATCCAGTGTCTAATGAATGTCACAGTAGTAACGTCCACACAACATCAAGGTGTAACATGATTAGACGTTGATTTTAGGTTGATTTTAGGTTGGACTTGGACATTGACATCGGCCTGACGTTTTCAGTTACAAACGTAATCCAACGTCCCCACGATGTTGGGGTACGTTGGGGTACAATGTCAATATGACGGCATGTTGACATCCTGTGCCTGCAGGGTATATACAGAACCTTCACTTTTGTGTCTACTTTCCGCTTAGAACTCATAAGAGTTGCATATAAGAAATTATTGTTTACAACTTTGTAGGTTGAAAGATCTGTCAATCGAATGCCACAACTTACAACTTCGAACGTTCAAAAGATCCAAAGGTCCATCAATCAAATGCCACCAGAGTCTCTGCTTTCATTGCGCTTTTGTCTAGTTTTTCATTTGCAATCTGAAGCCTTAATCTGCCTGAGATTAGGTAAACAGTACCAGTTACAGGTAATTAACAAAACTTACTCCATCCCTAATCAAACACCACATGAACAAGCTAATCAATGTCTTTAAGACCACTAGAAAGCTACAAGCAGGTGCGTTTAATTAGGGTTGGAGCTAAATTCTGCAGGACAACAGCCCTCTAGGACCGAAGTTGTCCATTTCTGCTGTAGATGCTGGATTAAATCCACTCTGAGCTGGGTGATTAGAACCAGAGTTGCATTGGTACCAAGATTTGAATGGGAATGAGATTTAGAGAGGGTGAATGCAATGGAGGCCAGTTTATGAGAGTTCAATGAGTAAACCTCACTTCCCTGAGCTCAAGATGAACACTAGCACCAGGCAATAGAAAATACTATCATGTTAGCCTGTCTTAATCTTGCCTAAAAGGCCAATCAGAACCAAATAAAAACAAAGTGACTAATGACTGTTGCTATAAAATGCTTTAGATTCCTTGTAGGTGCACCTGCATCCCATGCCAGAGATGGTGGATTGAATCCCACTTGGAGTAGTGGGTAGGGAAGTGGGATGGGATCGAGGTATATATTGAGTGCAAGGGTTCACAGATGTACACAACACCTTTGAGCTAGAGGAGATGATTTTACTGATCTCTGAAAGGTGACTTATGTACACAAGAGGACGCCTGCAGACAGACAGACAGACAAGTGAGAGAGCTTACAGGTTTTGCCAGTGTGCCTATAAAATTCTTCCACTCAGATGTTCTATCCATCCATCCATCAATCTATCTGTCGAGTCGTCTATCACTCAGTTGTTTTACAGTATCTATCTATCTATGACTTAGTTTTTCTATCCATCCATCCATCCATCCATCCATCTATCTATGACTTAGTTGTTCTATCTATCAATCCATCCATCCATCCATCCATCCATCCATCCATCCATCTATCTATCTATCTATCTATCTATCTATCTATCTATCTATCTATCTATCTATCTATCTATCTATCTATCTATCTATCTATCTATCTATCTATCTATCTATCTATCTATCTATCTATCTATCTATCTATGACTTAGTTGTTCTATCCATCCATCCATCCATCCATCCATCCATCTATCTATCTATCTATCTATCTATCTATCTATCTATCTATCTATCTATCTATCTATCTATCTATCTATCTATCTATCTATCTATCTATCTGTCTATCTGTCTATCTATCTATCTATCTATCTATCTATCTATCTATCTATCTTCCACTAAGTTGTTCTATCCATCCATCCATCCATCCATCCATCTATCTATCTACCTGTTATCACAAGGGTTGTTCACAAAAACCTCATGACCGTGCATTTCCTCTCCGTTTGGCTTCTCCCTCTTCTCCAGAGCGTTGTGGGCTCTGTGGTCAAATATTATCAAGCGATGACTCTCACATCTACAGAGAAGATGAACCTCGCATCCAAATCAAACACCATTGTTGTTTATTCAGGATTCAACTCCCCCACCGCCTCCTTTCTTTCGTATCCTGTTCGGTCCACCCCCAAATCCCCATGGTACCTACTCTTTGACATCTCCGGCTTTCTGCAAATCCTCAAAATCCTTCTTTCCACTCTTCTCTAGCACTCTCTCTCCGTCCAACACATTGACTTTTATGTGTTTGTGTTTGAAGGGCTTGCATGTGGAGCTTCATTGACCAGCTCTGACTCCAGTGGGTCTCTGGCAGACGATCTGCCACGGCCCATCATGCAAATCTGCATGCTTCGACTTGAGCCGTTCGTGTCAGTGCTGTGAAATACCCCAATCCAAAGGCCAATCTGCATTCAGCTTTTGGAGATTTATTGAACTCAGGCTCAATTCTGTTCACAACCTGAAAGTCTGCTTTTTGTAAATGTAAATTGAATCCCGGGCAGATTTTCAACCTGAAATGGAACGTTGCTCGACACAGTCAGTAAATCGTGGCTTTGAGGCCTTTCATTTGAAGAAGGTATTTGACTTAAAGACTTGTGCAGACATCTTGAGTTTGGCTTCCCACTAAGACCGGGTTTAAAAAAGAAGCCTTTGTTATATGCAGTGTAGGTTTGTATGGAATGATTGTTAAATCATTCTGTTTGTACTTGAATTTATGAAGCCTACAAATTATGCACGTCATTTTCTACTCTGTAATTGCACTGGGTTCTACACTCTTTGTTTAAATGATCATATATAATAAAAAAAAAAATTTAATTATTAAAGCTGCATGTGTTTTACTTGAATCATTTTTATCAAGAATGACTATCAAAACTGTTTTCTGGAATTATGTTTATAGTATGTTATAGTAAATTTACACAAATATTTTTTATATGAATAATTATTCCAGTTATGTTTTAAATGATCATTTAAACTGTCAAAGTTTTTTACATGTACTATTTTAAATCTTTTTTTTTTTTTTTTTTTTGCTGTTGGATTTTCATATTTTAAAATAAAAGAAAATAGAAATTGGTGGTTCAGGGAGTAAGCCAAAGAAAAGTGAAAATAAAATAAAATAAAATATATTTTTAAATAATATGAAAAAAGGTTTAAAGTTATTAGTTACAAATTGCATAAATCATTTTCAGACTATAATTTTCTATTATTTGTGTATTAAATTCTCTGTATCTTTTAAAAAAAAATTCAAATGACAGCTATTGACTCACAATTTATGATTCTAGTAATAATTTAATAGAAAGAAAAGAAAGAAAGAAAGAAAGAAAGAAAGAAAGTCAAATAGAAAGAAAGGAAGGAAGGAAGGAAGGAAGGAAGGAAGGAAAGAAAGAAGAAAAGAAAAAGAAAGAAAGAAGAAAAGAAAAAGAAAGAAAGAAAGAAAGAAAGAGAAAGAAAGAAAGAAGAAAGAAAGAAAAAGAAAGAAAGAAAGAAAGAAAGAAAGAAAGAAGAAAGAAAAAGAAAGAAAGAAAGAAAGAAAGAAAGAAAGAAAGAAAGAAAGAAAGAAAGAAAGAAAGAAAAGAAAATGAAAGAAAAGAAAGAAAGAAAAAAAGAAAGAAAGAAAGAAAGAAAGAAAGAAAGAAAGACAAATAAAAATAAAATAAAAATTGGCAGTTCCTTCCACTGTGGCAACCACTGCTCTGGGAGTAAATCAAAGAAAAGTGAAAATAAAATAAAATAAAATAAAAATGCTTTTAAGTATTTTCACATTTTTTAAATATTCAAATAAAAATTATTAAATTAAATTAAATTCATTTTTAGTTTTAAATTGCATAAATCACTTTCAGACTATAATTATCTATTGGTTGTGTATTAAATTCTGTTTTGATTATCTTTTTATATATATTATTTTAGCATTTTTCACATTTTTATTAAAAAATATTCTAATGAAGCTATTAACTAACAATTTATGATTTTACAAAACAATTATAATAGAAAGAAAGAAAGAAAGAAAGAAAGAAAGAAAGAAAGAAAGAAAGAAAGAAAGAAAGAAAGAAAGAAAGAAAGAAAGAAAGAAAGAAATTTACTCTATTAGTTTTAATACAAATGTAATAACTTTTCAAGCTTTTGGACTACAGGCTTATGCAGACATTTTGAGTTTGGTTTTCCAAACTTTTTATAATCATTTTTTTTAAAGCAGCCAATTTTCATCCCGATTCTATGCCAAATTCTGCGTTTTCTTGACTTGTACTTTATAGAGTCCATTAAGTAAATCCCTGGATATACTCTCTTTCCCTCTTTCTCTTTCTTTCCCATCATTCCCTGTCCATCATTCCCTGTCTTCATTAAAAAACTCAAAAATAAGAGAATTAACCACAACATTGTAAACTAAATCCAAAGAGGGCGATCAAAAATGTGCAGGAGGTGCACAAATGTTTCTTATTGCAATATCGCACATCAAAAATGTTCAATACATCGTCAGGACATTAACAGGATAATATGCATGAAAAAGGTCCAAGTGAAACATGTTTTTTCTTTCTCTTTCTTGTTTTGTGATTACAAACATATTGCCTTCATCAGAAGCTGACCAGCAATGCTCAAGTGTGCCATTAACAACATATGGACTGCATAAATGTCTGAATTACCTATTAAAAACATATTTGCATTTGGCTGCACAGATCTTTTATTATTCTTTTCCACTAATAAATGAATGACCTCTAAACTGCCTAAAATTGTATAGTAAAAGTTCAAAATAAAAATAAAAAAGCCACAGATTCTGATTTTATCACTTATAGTACATTAATATCTCCTTTAGTTTAACAAAATCACAATCACAAAACAATCAGTGAAGAAAAGGGGAATTTTATTCAAATAGTACATACATTTTTCACATTTATAAGAGTCTTATTATTAATAAAAGTCCTTACACTGTTAAAAAATGCTGTTTTCATAACCCAATTACATTAAATATTAGTAATAATATTTAATTAGCAAATATGGACAATATATATGAAGAGTTCAGATGCAAAACCCTCTAAATCCATCAGACCTCTTTTCTTGTAAATGAGCATTTTCTGTCAGGCTCCTGATTAGGTTCAGAAGTTTCATTTTATATGTAATGATAAAGTCATTAGCTAATAAATAAAATATCTTTTTTTTTTCCAAAAATGTCACTTTAGACTTAAGTCTTTGGTTTTATACAAGGTAGATTTTCTTTTGTGTCAAAACTAGCTAAATCCACTTGTGCTTTTTTTGCAAAAACCTCTAATTCCATCTATTGAGACGAGGCAGTGTAATTAGTTGAAAAATCACTAAAGATGCAATTAGAAATTATTTTGCCAATTATAAAACACTTAAATTTTAAAATATTTAAATCTGTCAAGTAAGTGGCGGTTCATTACGCTGTGGTAACCTCTTATAAACCAGGGACGAAGCAAAAGGAAAATGACTGAAAGAAATCTGTCAAGTAAATGCGTTGATCAATAACATTAAAACTGACATTAATTAAATCTTAACAATCTGTTGTCCATTCTAATATTTGGAATTTAGATTTAATGTAAGTAGAGCAATGTAAACATTGTAAACTAAGCTTGGTAGAGTTCAAATAATGTAGTGTAAAAACATTGTGAAACATCAAAATCTGTGCATCGACCACTAATATAAAAAGCTTATCAGACATATAGGTATTATGAAGTAATATAAATAATGTAAAGTTTTATACATTATATTTATCTTTGAATAAATAGCCTACATTAGCAAATAAAACACAAGTTAGGCCTACTGGGCAAAAAGGGGATGCCTCTTGGACAATTTTAGAAGATGTCATTCATTCATCCTCACCATACCTAAGGTCTTGGTCTCATATTTATCCCCAGCATCCACGTGAGATAAAAGAACGGCATCTTAACTCTGTCTTTCGTGAAACGCAGTTGCTATTGTATACTAAATCGGACTCATTCAAAGTTATGAATGTTATGAATGCATGATACCAGGAGCGTAGCAATCTGGGGGGATCCGTCCCCCTCACTTTTAGAGACAGACCATTTAGAAGCAGGTGATTAATAATTATATGAACATATGATCTCATACAGCCGTCCGCCCCACTTTTAAAATGTCCGCTATGCCCCTGCATGCTACAATTGTGTTTTCTTTTTCTTATGATGCACAGAGTTTTGAGGTAAGGGATGTTTTCATTTGACATTCACTGACAGTCAGACAGGCACATCCAATTCATCAAACTCTGTCTTTTAAAATCAAAATCGAAAGCGGAATAAAACAGTCTCTTAATGGAAGCTGGCGTATCAGCGCTCTGCTACATTGAAAACATATGATTCGATTCGCGCCTTCTGATTGGTTCTCGGGATATAGCGGCTTTTGCTGTCAAAGGCAAGTGGCGTTTAGCGGCATTTGCAAACAAACTGTTATTTCTGTATGCGCTGATGCTAGGATTTAGATGATTTGAAGCAAATCTATTTGTTGAGGGTGTACTACGTGCCTAAAGCATTCGCTCAATGTCATTATTTCATTTTTGGCAAGAGTTGCTTAGCGGCTTTTGCATCTGAACTCTTTATATATATATATATATATATATATATATATATATATATATATATATATATATATATATATATATATATATATATATATATATATATATATATATATAAAAATATGGGCAAACCTAGTCTTTTTTTTCATATTTTTCTTCAGTCAAATGTACCTTTTAACTTGATTTAGCAGTCAAAATAATTTTGGGGGGTGAAGACATTCACCACAGATTCAGATTTTATCACTTAAATTAATATCTCCTTCAGTTTACATGCCTGTCAACTTTATACAAACATCTCACTACAGAACGCAATCACAACCGTAAAACAATAGAGCAAAAACCAAAACAGACAGACAGATGGTACAAAAAAAAGTTCATCATGTCCGTTTCTTGTTTGGCTTCTACCTTTATCCCTCAAGCATTCATCAAATAACCTCGTCCTCCTCTTGAGTTTCAGAAAATCCTATAGTGTGATATGAATCACAGCCATGCATCATCAGAAATCCGATTATCTGCAGAGCAGCGTGTATCTGGTATCATTCTGTTTTGGCTGTGTTTGAACCACACATGGATGATCAAGACTTCAATGCTGAACACTTTGAACACGCTCCCCATCTAAAGATGCGGCTAATTCAAGCCAGAGGCTATTATAACAGCACACACCCTCTACATATGCATACACAAAACCAATTACAACCCGCTGGACTGAGCTCTCGAGCCATGCCATTGCATGCACAAGTACAGATTTCTCTTCTGTGCTTTAAAACATCTTTACAGTGTTAGCTTCAATAATAAAAATACTATTAGTATTATTACTGTTAGTATTAGTAAATACTAAGAGTTTGTTCAACACAGGCTCATTGGAAATACGTGGTTTAGACTTTTTTTTGTGAAACAATAAAAAACTTACTAAAACATATGCTTGGCTGCAGTTTTTAGGTAAATTGAACACTAGGGGGTATGATGTATAATGGCAGAAAAGTTTGTTTCTTTTCACACTAATGATATTTACAGAGACATGTTGTTGATGAATGATTGTTTATGTGATTATTTTTTGAGTCCGGTGAAACACGATCAACACAGGCTCATTGTGGATATGTACCCCTGTCTATATTTATGGAAAGCGCAAATTATGTAGCCAGAGGTAAGTCTGAGGGCACTTTGTCTTTAAAATAAATGATATAGGGAGGTTTGATGCCACTGATAGCTTACCTCCGTATGGACAGCTTTTTTTTGATGTTAACAGTTTGCCCAGTAGCTCGCCGCATATGTCGGTGGACTTGGGACATGGAGCGAAGTTGACTATGACGACATGGTTTGTGTCAGACAAATAATAGTTCCAGAAACAAGGTAAAACGCACAAAATGTCTATTTTAGAAAAGTTTCTATTTCTGCAACATCGTGGAAAAACAACAGCATAAAGCACAACAACAATAATCGCCTCAGGTACTGATTATGTGCTTAATTCAGTGTTAAATGCTACCAATTTGAGTTTAAATTTATGTTAATTTATTGCCATACTACTGAAAGCAGCAGCAGATTCACCTCAGATCTTGAAAATAAAATAACTAGCAGAATATTTGAAAATGAGAGTAAGAGCTGTGACTCAAACCAACAATATCAGCCTATGTACTTTTAATAATAATAAATAAATAATAAATAAACAAATAACAGGCTGAATGCGTGGTAAAATCACAAGGCTGTGATAGCTTTTCTTTTACTAGATTGCTTTTGAAATCACTATCAGTTGGGTTTAGGGAAGGATCAGTCAGTCAGTCGACAGCAAGCTGGCCTGGTTGGCTGAAGTGTATATTGCACCCTCTGGTGGACTTACGCGAGAGGAGGACATGCCTGAGAAATTTGAGATCATCAAAAAGCATACACAGCGGCCTCTGGTGGATTTGCGAAAACAAAGACTGTGAGCAGACGTACCTCCGGTTACGTATTTTGCTGTCCCCAGAAATGTAGACCTGGGTACGTATCAGCAATGAGCCTGGGTTGAACACGGTTCCATGAAAGAGATAAAAGTATTGCAAAATCAAGGTAAACTAATTTGTTGCAGTGCAATTTCTCTTACGTTTTCTTCTGAAAACACTGCTTGAGATTAGAGAAGGGTTTGGTTCAATGGTTCACTGGGTGATCTGTACAACAATCTGTACAATTTGTACGCATCTTCTGAAAGCTGAATAAATAGTATTTCTATTAATCCATGTATGGTTTGTTAAAACTGTCTGAAAATCTGGACTCTGAGGGTTCCGAAAAATCTAAATACTGAGAAAAATGTGTCCAAATTTACGCAGATTACTAATTAAAAATTTAATTTTGATATATTTAGAGGAAATTTACAAAGTATCTTCATGGAACATGATATTTACTTAATAATCTAATAAAGAAAAAAGCTATAATTTTAACACAAACTAATTTTGGGGGGCTATTGCAAACAATATAGCCTTGCAACTTACTAACTGTTTTATATTTGTTGAAATTATCATATTTTTATATCATATATTTTTACATTTTAAAACCAAAAGTTGGCCTTGAACAACCATAAAACAAAAATAAACACTGAAAGACAAAAAAGCCTAACAAACCCAGGAAGTTTTAACCAAAATAAAACAAAAACGTAAGTTACAATAAAAAATGCACCCCTGAGATATAAAAGTACCCACAGTCAGGAAAGCACCGGTACACAACCGCACACACACACACAAGAACAACAACAGCATTTGAATGCATCAGGCCAATAACCCTAAATAAGCCAGACCCTGGAGATTTTATCACTTCCAGTTTCTCTCCCCAGTGGGCTAAAACAACATTGCACAATATGTGTCCTATTTCGCAGGCCTCTTTTGAGCGCCGGTGTAGGCTAAACACAATGGGGGGTTCACAGTGGTAATGTGGAGCAGACCACGAATGAAAAGCGGCTCTAGACGACTACGAGCGAACGCCACTTCGGTGGTCCAGCAAACTGCCATTGAGCTCTAGTGTGAAGCTGACGGTGAAAATGGGAACTGACAGGGATTTGGACGGGCCTAGTTCACGTTAATGAGAGCATACAGTCGATGTCATGCGACTAAAGACTGAAGCTAAAGTAAACACAGGACTTCGCCGAGGTTTATTGCTGTCCAGAAATAAAGATGTCAGTATAAATATGCCGTTGAGTAATGCGGCTGTAAATTAGATCCATCTCTATTTAAACTAACAATATGATGTTTTCTCATAACCAAATTGGCCATTCTTGAGTCTTGAAGGCTCTACTTCTGTTAGGAGATGATGTAGTGCTCTTTAGAGAAGTATAGAGAAATGCGTTGGTCTGTTTGTAGTCTGCAAAACATGCAAGATTGGGATGGAGATGGACATTCGGCTAATGGGATGATTGGTCAATGTACATTACTGTACACAAATCACTACTAGTAATTTCCAATATAGGCTCATTCTGAAAACGTTGCCCTATATATATTTCTGTAGATCGCAAATGATGTAGTCAAAAGTACATATGGCTGAATTTCGTTTTTAAAATGAACGCTACTGGGAGGTATGATGTTGTTCCTTTCTGCGCTTAACAGCTGACCGCTTACTTCCATATGGATGGCTTTTCCTCTATTACCAGTTTGTCCAGTAGCTCATCATGTACGTTGGTGGACTTGAGACACAAAAAAGAGTTGACCTCAACGACGGGGTTCGATTCCAGTGAAGAACGGTTTCAGAAAGCGAGTAAGACAAAAACAAAAGCCAAAAAATAAAATAAACAAGTAAATAACATGGTGAGAATGTAGTAAACTCTGAAAATGTGGTTAAAATCGGGCGAGGGCTTTTCTTTTTCTGGATTGCTTTTTAAAACTGTTGGTTGGGTTTAGGAAAGTGGGTGGGAGCTGGTCAATCGGTGCTTTTGAAAACACTATCGGTTGGGTTTAGGGAAGGAGGAGGGTGGGGAAGTTGACCCATCAGTCATTCAGTCAGTTAGTCAGTCAGTCAGTTGACAGCAGCTTCTGGTGGATTTACGTGAGAACAGCAGGCACGAATGGCACTCCTGAAAGAAATTTGAGATCTCAAAAAGCGTACACAGCGGCCTCTGATGGATTCGCAAAAACAAATATGGCAAAAAACTTTCCTACTGGGTCGTATTTGGCGATATCCAGAAATGTTTATAGCGGTATGTTTTCAGAATGAGCAAAAACATAATGTTGTTGTCCTATACACTCTTTGTTCTTTGGATCAAAAATGACCTACCTTTACTTAACCTCTAAAATAAAGCAGTGAACGGTCATTTCAATTCTAAAATCTATATTGCTTGAAGAAACCTCATCTTCATTACAAACTTTGTAAATGTCTAGGCTTTCCGTAGTCAGAGTGGATTATTTTATCAATGTTTAATGGAGAATTTTAGCTATTACTGTGGCCTTTGGTGAAAATGCAAGTCAATAGCCGCATTTCCACTATCGCGCCTAAAGCGAGCGAGCCAGGGCGAGCCAAGGCCAGTGGCGTTTCCACTATCACTTCCGGGGCGTAATCGGGCCAAAGCAGGGCTTCCTTGGGGCCAGCGTCCGGCCTTTTTCGGCCCGCCGAATACCTTGGGCCAAGGAGGGCCAACTGGGGCTTCTGGGCGGGGTTACGTACAAAGGCGGAGTTTTCCTGTCAGGTAAAGAGGAGACAAGATGCTCGTTCTCGATGCTCGACAAGATGCTCGTGCAGCCAAAGTCTGTGTTCGAAGTAAATGCCGCCGAACTCGAATGTCCTTATCCAGGGATCGCTGTCTGGCCTTACACCAACAGACCACAAACAGTAAAAAAGCAATCGCTTCGGTGTTCTCCATCTTCCACCTCTCGTAGTGATGCCAGGTTGTGTTTGTGGTTATAATTTGAGTTTTTTGTTCCCGCTGAAGTGGGCGGGTTGTGTGACGGGTTGTGTGACGTTTGATTCGGGGGACGTTCTGGGGGCGGTGTTTGCGTGACGCGCTGCGAGCAACTAGCCCGACAGTGGAAACGCGACATGATTTCGGCCTCATTTCTCAACCTCCCGGGCTATTGGCCCGGCCTGGCCCGATTAAAGCCCCGGCTCGCACTGGCCCGATAGTGGAAATGCTGCTATTGGCTACTGGCACTTTGAGATTACAAAAACATTTAAAGGCCAATAAATGAATCCTCTGAAAAATATATTTTGACAGCATGATATATCAAAAGATTTATCATGATAATGGTAAATTAAATTTTTCTATTGCAGACAGGTTCTACAAATTGCATTTTTGTTAAGTCCGAAGCACTTAGGTTAGGTGCTCCGGTTTCCCCCACAGTCCAAAAACATGTGCTATAGGTGACTTGGGTGAACTAAATTGACCGTAGTGTATGAGTGTGTGTGAGAGAGTGAATGGGGGTAGGCTGGAAGGGCATCCGCTGCGTAAAACTTATGCTGGATTAGTTGGCGGTTCATTCCGCTGTGGCGACCCCTGCTAAATCAGAGATTAAGCTGAAGAAAAATGAATAAATTACATTGTCATTATATAAATGGTAAAAAAGGGCTATTTAAACAGTGTTTCTCTATGGAAAATAACGTAAGAAATATCATTATCTCAGTATTCAGCAATGTCTGTCATGGTATGGGGTTGTGTCAGTGCCCTTGGCAAAAGTAACGGTAGTGCGAAAAGGAACAGAAGTTGTCAGCAGAATTATATCACTCTGTAGTATTCGTTATACACACAAATTTGAGGCAGATGTAACCCTGGGCACCAATTTTACTGTTCCCAAAAATGTAGCCCTGGGCACATATTTCCAATGAGCCTGAGATGAAAATAAGCCTATTCCAAAAAAGGGTAGTGTTCCTTTAAGTGAAGTTTCATAAACCAAATTTCGAGAGGAGCACGTGATATGATTGAGCACGTCTGGCCACTCATCTGTAATCAGTAACAATCCAATCAGAGCGATCATAGTTTACTATAAATGGATCATTTTCTCCCTAATGTTTTATCTTCGTTTGGAAGAATCCCCCCTTCCACCCCTTCTCTCCTCCTTTCCTCCCTTTTCAAAAAGGGGAAGCTCTCGAGACCTACCTGATCTCGGATCCCCTGATATGCTTATCGACCGGGCGGGAGCCCTGGGCTCAAAGATCTCCGAGCTCAGGGTTCTCTCCCGGGACAGCATGCCAAACCAGCTTTATACGCCAAGCATATCTAAGTGGGAACTCTTGAAATACAGTTTCTGACCCTTTATATACTGTATGTGTATCTCATTCTCTGTGTGTGTGTGTGTGTGTGTGTGTGTGTGTGTGTGTGTGTGTGTGTGTGTGTGTGTGTGTGTGTGTGTGTGTGGATCCTGTAGCATCTTATTATACTGTAGATGTATTGTTCCCAGCTCTAAAATCTGAAAGAAAGTGTAGTGCGGTTTTCCAAAGATGAGAGGAAATTGATGACCACCAGTTACTCAACCTCTCCAATCAAAAAGAAAAAAAATGAAAAGGTTCCTCTCAAGCCAGGCTATTTATTTACCCAAGCTCTGAATATGTCTTGAAATACGAGGAAATTAAGACCAGGCCTTTGATTCAACGACTGAGGTAATTGTTTGCATCATGGTATTCCTTCTGTACTTGTTTGTTTGTAGGTTTGAGAGAATCGAGGAAGAAACACACGCTACTTTCCTCAGTCTACCTTCAGCCATCATGAGTGTCTGGATTCGTTTCAGCCTTTGGTCTGCTCTTGTATATCAGTCTGTCACAGCAAATCATCATGTGTGTGTTTTTTTTTTTTTTTTTTTTTTTTTGGTGAAACATATGATGGGAACTGGTCTGTTCTTTTGTTTGGATCTCCACACTAACAAAACGGCTACATCTGTCCACAGAGCTTTTTCTGATGTTTTGAAAGGCTCTAAATCTGTTTTGATGAGACAAAAAATGTATTATTGAATTGAATTTTAATGCATTGGTCTTACAGGTTGTGGGGCTGAAAAAAAATGAAAGTGAAAATATAAACCTGAATCTAAAGACATGCAAATAAAAACATTTCTTTAAATACAATGTGTTTACAGTAAGTAACTTTTTTAAACGGAATAAAAAATAAAATTAAATTAATAAAATGAACTTAAAAAATTATAAAATATGCATAAATAAAAATAAAATTAACTTATAAAAACTAATTAAGAAAGAAATAAAGGTTATAAATACTAAATATAAAATGAAGATTTTAAATATATTATGAATCATATTACCAATAATATTAATTTGATTGTAAATATTAGTAATAATGATAATAACCATAATCATATAAACATATACAAAAATAATTCAATATTATTATTATTTCTTTTGTAAATTTTTTTAATTACTTTTATTATTTTAGATACAAAATTACATTTATTGTTTTTATAAAAATGCATATATTTATTAATAATAATATTATTATTATTATTATTAATAATAATAATAATAATAATATACAAATAATTCAATATTATTATTACTTTTTATTTTTATTACTTTTATTATCTTAAATACATATATTTTTTAAATAAAATGCATATATCCAATAATATTAATAATAATAATAATAATAATAATAATAATAATAATAATAATAATAATATACAAAATAATTCTGAACTATTATTATTTTTCTTTCTTTTTATTATTTTATACATAATTATTTTAGATTATTTTAAGTAATTACATTTATTTATTTATAAAACTGCATATATTTAATAATAATAATATAAATAATAATAATAATAATAATAGTAATAATATGCAAAAACAATACATTTTTATGATTTTAAATACATAATTACATTTATTTTTATAAAATGCATATATTTAATAATAATAATATACAAAATAATTAAATATTAATATTATTATTATTTCTATTTATTTTATTACTTTTTATTATTTTAAATACATAATTATTTTTATAAAATGCAAATATTTAATAATAATAATAATAATAATATACAAAATAATTCATTATTATTATTATTATTATTTCTTTTTAAAAAAATATTATTTTAAATGCATAATTACATGTATTTTTTTATAAAAATGCATAGATTTACTACTAATAATAATATACAAAATAATTAATTTTTATTATTATTATTTCTTTTTATTATTTTAAATACATAGTTATTTGTATAAATGCATATATTTAATAACAATTATAGTAATATACAAAATAATTTAGTATTATTATTATAATTTTTTTATTATTTTAAATACATAGTTATATTTTTTCATATAAAAATGCACATGGTGGTTCATTCCACTGTGCAACGCTAGAAATAAAGGGACTAAGCTGAAAAGAAAATGAATGAATGAATGAATGAATGAATGAAAAATCTAAATATTTACAAGTCTTCAAATCTGTGCTATAACTGCATTTGAATAATTGAATTAAATAATTAGATACATCACTACACCAAATAAAATATTATTGCTTTAACAAACATTAATATTACCTGTCAGATTTGCTTTATATGGAACTATTTGTTTAGTATTCACAAATGATATTTGGTAAGAGCTGAAGACAGTTCAGCAGATCCTGTTTTGTTTTAGACTTTAGGATTAAAACCAGGGTGAATTTGTGGCCTTCCGCTACCGGGGTCAGTTTGTTTAGCGCTGTCAAAACTATCCCGCCTGAGCTTAACTAGACCAGTTCCAGAGAGCAGAGTCAGCAAACACAGTCAGATGCTTGCAGTTTGCTACAGATGCAACACTTATGCTTAAAACTGTTGGTCACACTTTATTCTGACGGTCCGTTCGTTGAATTTAAGTTCCATTGCATCTACATGCCAATTTAATCTCATTAGATTATAAATAGGTTAGGGTTAGGGTTAGTGTAAATTGACATGTACTTGCAAAGTTTCTTATAGTCAGTTAAATGTCTGTTGAAGGCGCAGCAACAACAGATATTAAGCAGACAGTCTACTAATACTCAAATGGACCATCAAAATAAAGTGTTACCCAACTGTCTTTTCCTGTTTATTTTGTACTGATCTCTGTGGTCCACTGATAACATTAGCAAGACTTTTACATCAAAAGACATCTCATTAAATGAATAGTCTATTTTGGCATTGTGTTATGACCCCTTATTAAAACACAGTCTTTGGATAGGCATGGCAGATTGTAGGCTCAGAAGTAAACACCCACTGATCTGATTGGCTAACAATGTTGCCTATTTAAACATTCCAAAAGCTAAACAATTCACAACTGTCCTTTTGGAAGTAAAGGCTGATTTACACTTCTCCGTCGAGTGATCGGCGTGACCCACGGTGCCTGCCTTACGCATAGTCCTGCATTTATACTTCTGTGCGCTGTTTGTGTTGCTCTGCAATAACACTTATGAAACACTGGCAGTATGCTTTTATGTTCCTCTGTGTCGAGTTTCTTCACTGATGTTTTCTTTTTTCTGAACACTATGTGAAGTTTATTTCTAAACTAATTTGAGAGGATCACATGCTCATGATTGACCACAGCTGGTCCCGCATTATTCAATTCATGATTCACCAATCAGATGATTCCTAAGCCACTATAAATACCCTAAGTTCCATATAACAGCCATCTTGGTTTTGAAGAATCCCCCCTTCCACCCCTCCTCCTCCTCCTTATGGGTGGCACGGTGGCCCAGTGGTTAGCACTGTTGACTCACAGCAAGAACATCAATGGTTCTAGTCCTTACCAAGCCATCCGACGGTTCTGTGCGGAGTTCACACGTTCTCCCCATGCTCACGTGGGTTCCCCCATGTTCCCCAGTTTCCTCCAACCGTCCAAAAACATGCAACTTATGTTAATTGACTAATCCAAATCGACACCATAGACATGCTCCAAGTAAGTAAGGATCTTATGAGCTCAGGGCTCTCTCCCAGGACAGCATGACAAACAAGCTTTATAATCGATCATCAGCTAAGTGTGAACTCTTGAAAAGTAGCTAAAACACTCCTTTAGAGGAGGGAACCGGCGGACGTGCTACAACTTTAGTCATAAGGTAAACACAAAACAAAAGTTTCCATCTGGAGCTCCTTCTCGGGACTCGACAATGTCTCCATCAGGCTTGCGGCTCTCAGCAACGCCGACACTTGTCACCGCTATCAAACCGACCAATCACAGTGCTTGCGCTATGCGTCATTGCAACGTGTAGTTACATTTTTTGAGAGATTCGCGTCAGAAAGCTATATTTTTTGATAGTCTACAGAACAAATCATCGTTATACAATAACTTGCCTAATTACCCTAACCCATCTAGTTAACCTAATTAAGCTAGTTAAGCCTTTAAATGTCACTTTAAGCTGAATACTAGTATCTTAAAAAATATATAGTCAAATATTATTTACTGTCATCATGGCAAAGATAAAATAAATCAGTTATTAGAAATGAGTTATTAAAACTATTATGTTTAGAAATGTGTTGACAAAATCCTCTCATGATTAAACAGAAATAAACAGGGGGGCTAATAGTTCTGATTTCAACTATTGCTAAAGCATTATGGATTTTTATAGGATGGATTTATGTGGATTTTTATAGTGTTAGTACGTTTTCGATTACCATTTACAGTCTTTAAATATTTATATGGAAATTAATATCAACTATCAGCAAGCAATAGTCTAATTGTGCGATAATTGTGAACACATGTGCCCATTTTGTAATAATTAAATGCAGCGCTGACATGATTTGTCATTGGAATAATTATTCTGTACAGGAGAGTGCTCGTTCTATAAACCCCACCAACCATGAAATCTCATTGGTCCAAAATCATGCTCTATATAGCCTTGCATTCCAAATCAAATTCTTATTGGTCTGGATATTGTGACACCAAAATTGTCTTCGTTAATGCACAGTGTACTAAATCAATATATTCTTTGGGTTTATATATATATGTATTGTGAAAGCATAATGGATTTTTATAGCGTAAGTACCTTTTCGATTACCATTTACAGTCTTTAAATATTTATATGGCAATTAATATCGACTATCAGCAAGCAAATCCAAACAGGCTGATGGCGAAGCTCTTTGAAGCGCAATCTCACCATGTCATGAGTCTCAGGATCTCTCAGCCAGATCAAAGACAGATCTTTGGCATGTTTTTTGTCTCATTGATCACATTCGTTGGGGCCTAAACTGAAAATGAAAGATCTCTTTCCAATCAGCACAGTAAAAAGTCCACGGGGGTTGATGAGGGAGTCCCTGTCTGGGGTTGCCAGATGTGCCATATGTTTAGAAAAACCTGTAAGATAAGTGTCAGGCCAGCTGCTGCTGAACGCAAGGCACATGGCAACCTCTGGAGCTGCCAGAAACCCAGACGATGAGGCATCCGCACACATGTGTACATATCAACTCCAATACAGGTACTGCATGTTACATAGAAGCCAGCCGTAGCATGTCAGCTAAAGGGCGGTTGAAATCTGGTTTGAATGCATTCGGCTCGCTCTCATTGCTGTGGTAATCCCGTACCAAAATGTCCAGGTCATATTTCAAACCAAAATTGAAAATAAGAATTAATTAATTATTTTGCTAGCTCACTTTGTTATTCTTAAGGCGAATAATTAATCCATGTAAGTTAATCCACTTGAAAAAAATGGGTTCGTTTTGGTAATTTTCAATCAAAGCCTGATCATTTGCTTCTGCAGTTTGGAGTGGTGGTCCTTCTGTTGACATCCACCTGAGGGTTTAAATAGCAACTGCATAATGCTCTTTCTTACCGTTAGTTTGCTATGAGGGAATGATGCTCAAAAAGAATGCCTCGGCCTACTCAATATTCTGTTCTCAATATTCTCAATATTTAGTTGAAACTACATCAACATACTGAAACAAAAGTCTCAGCAACTTCCAGTTTACGTGGATTTTACAGTGGCTTTCTCCTAAGAAGAGACATCCAAATTATACAAAGACAGCATAATCATTTCGACGCTACTAGCACAGTTCTTTAAGACCGATTGGTAATCAGCATGTGTGTATATGGCACGTTTTTGTAACAGTACAGCTCAATATGGCCACAGCCATATAACCCTGCAGCCCAAGACCGCTTACTCACTGAAGCTACGCATTGGCTGAGCCTGGTCAGTACCTGGATGGGAGACCACATGGAAACAGTAGGTTGCTGTTGGAAGTTGAGTGAGTGAGACCAGCAGGGAGCACTCAACCTGCATTCTGCTTGAGTCCTAATGCCCCATTATAGTGAACGGGACACTATACTGTCAGTGAGCACCATCTTTCGGATAAGATGTTAAACCGAGGTCCTGACTCTCTGTGGTCATTAAAAATCCCATGGCACTTCCCATGGTGTATCCTGACCAAATCCCCTTCATCGGCCTTTACCGCTCATAGCCTCTCAATCATCTCCATCCACCTAATTGTCTCTATAACTGTCTCTCCACTCCACCTATAGCTGGTATGTGGTGAGCACACTGGCGCTGTTGTCCTGTGGCTGCTGTTGCATCATCCAAGTGTATGCTACACACTGGTGGTAGTGTGAAGAGACCCCCCTCATGATTGTGAAGCTCTTTGGATGTATGGCCATACACTCTAAAAGTGCTATATAAAACAGATTACATTACATTACAATACAATAGGAACATCACCTGAGGTGGTCCTGAAAGAAGTACCAGGTACTATGTATGGACACAAAAGTGAGCCATATCAAACTGAACCATGCAGTATTGTGCAGTGGAAAATACACCAAAGATAAGCAGACTGCTGTTTTGTCCCTAAATGTGCTTTAATAATCAAAGACAGACTCGATTAGTTCTGCTCTCATAGCATACTTATCAATTTCCCCCAAGGTTATGTCTTATCAAATTCATGGACATCCAACCAAATGCATTCTCTTGCTAGGCTTGATCGAGCGTTGCATCCACAACCATGCTTGACTACAGTACTGGGCAAAACATCTTCAAGAAACCTGCCTGCTATATTTGTGTAAAAATGGTGTAAAACGAACTAACTTTTATTAACAAAGTTAAATCAACATTTGGTGGATCCACCCATTGCATTTAAAATGGCTTCTATCCTAGGTGCACTTGGGGTTGTTTTTTAGGCAGCTTTGAGGGAAGGATTCTTGAAGATGTTCCTCAGTTCTTCTGGATTATTTTCAGTTTGTTCTGTTTCTTCATGACGATGATGAGATCGCAATGCCTGCTCAAAGACTCCTTCTGTATACAAAAAATATCTCCTCCTGTAGAATACAGGTGAAAAATGACCCAGGCACCATTTTAACAGAAGAAAAAACTGAACATTGTTTTCAATCATGAAGTTTGGTTACTTTTTCTTGAATTGATCCAACATTAGGAAAAAAAAAAGAGTAATGTTTCTCCTGCAGGCTGTACACTTTTAGGGTACAATGGTGGTCTTTCGGGTCAATTTGGACATTTTCTTAAATTGACCCCGACATTAGGGGACAAAAGATTTATATTTCCCTGCAGGCTGTACACATTTAGGGTAAAATGGTGGTCTTTCGGGTCAATTTTGACATTTTTTAAAATTGACTCCAACATTAGGGAAAAAAGATTCATTTTCCTTAAAGGATGTACACATTTAGGGTACAATGGTGGTCTTTCGGGTCAAGTTTGACTTTTTCTTAAATTGACCCCAACATTAGGAAAAAAAGATTAATATTTCCCTGAAGGACGTACACATTTAGGGTACAATGGTGGTCTTTCGGGTCAATTTTCACTTTTTCTTGAGCTGACCCAAACATAAGGAAAAAAAAGATTCATATTTCCCCGAAGGAAGTACACATTTAGGGTACAAGGGTGGTCTTTTGAGTCAATTTTTACTTTTTCTTAAATTGACTCAACATTAGGAAAAAAAAGATTCATATTTCCCCAAAGGATGTACACATTTAGGGTACAAGGGTGGTCTTTTGAGTCAATTCTTACTTTTTCTTAAATTGACCCCAACATTAGGAAAAAAAGATTAATATTTCCCTGAAGGATGTACAAATTTAGGATACAATGGTGGTCTTTCAGGTCAGTTTTGACCCACCAGATTTTAAAACAAGAGCACACAAATGCACATGACAACAAAACACACAATAAATCCAGAATCTGCTGCTCTAAGCTTTACGACTTATGGAGGTACCTTTAGCATTAGAAAATATACCTTTTACTCTAGTCAAAAACACTGATTAATGTTCTACTAGAGAAAAAAAAGTCACCTTGGATGACTTGAGGTTGAGTATATTAAAATAGTTGGGGTAAAATATCGCTTTAAGCCAGAAAATGAAAGTACACTGCATTAAAAATGATTGAATATATTTTTATTTATGATTCAACCACGGGAAATTGATGACAGGGGGAATCAGGATATAATATAAAGGTTGTTCTAGGAAAGCTTTGTGTTCCACAACAGGACAATCATGGCATTTTCTGAAACTACACTTGGCAGCAGTAGTGCACAGTGAATATTCGCCAAGTGAGCAGTGCATTGCAAAACAGAACTGAGTATTTATATTAACAGCATCTTGGAACGATACATCCAAAACGCAAGATAAATACATGGATAAACAGAAGAACGCAGCGCTTGGCTATTCAATAAACACTTTTATGTGTTTGCTGTAAACCGGCGGCCATTTTCAAGCACAAAAAGAAGTCAAGTTAAAGGTCGAGACGCAACAAAACATGTCTGAGGAAAGAAATACGACGCCGTTTACTTATTAGCAAACGTAATGAAGATACTCTCCGAGTCAGGAAACTGGAGCTACTTTAAAACCTGCTTTTGTTTAGGATGCGTGTTTAAACTCAGAACCACTTTTAAAACCGTGTGAATAGCTGCTTCTTCCTGAGCTGTAATCGGTGTCTGGATAACGTGACTGGAGCCAGGGAGGACGGTGAGAGATCTCTTGAGTTGAAGAGGCTTTGTCTGAAGTGCACCTGGCGCTGGTCGACGCTGGCGCAGGTGCAACACAAACATCTACGCACAAACAGGAAGCTACAAACGCACTCCAAATGTACCCCTCTCAATCGAGCACAGTGTTGAGAGGGAGCCCGCTGACTCACCAAGACCATTCCACCAAAAAATAAACAGCCTCTCTTCTCAGGCCTAAAAAGGTCATTCACTTTCACACAAATGCTAAACAAACGAGGGTATGCGAGCCAGACAGCCATTAATCTCAAAATATATATTATATTATATTATATTATATTATATTATATTATATTATATTATATTATATTATATTATATTATATTATATTATTCATTTTCCTTCGGCTTAGTCTCTTAGAGATCGCCACAGTGGAAAGAAACTCCAACATTTCCAGTAAATGTTTTACGCAGCGGATGCCCTTCCAGCCACAACCTAGTACTTCACACAGAAATTCCAACTGGTCCAGCTGGGACTATATGCATCAATTTTCTTTCAGCTTATTCCTATTATATATCGTATGCTAATTGAATAAACTAAATTGCTCGTAGTGTACAGTGCATCCGGAAAGTATTCATAATGCTTCACTTTTTTCACATTTTTTATGTTACAGCATTATTCCAAAATGGATTCAATTAATTTATTTCCTCAAAATTCTACACACAATACCCCATAATGACAATGTGAAAAAAGATTTTTAAAAAACCTGAAAAATCACACGTACAGAAGTATTCACAGCCTTTGGCGTGAAGCTCTAAATTGAGCTCAGGTATATTCTGTTTCCACTGATCATTCTTCAGATGTTTCAGCAGCTTAATTTGAGTTCACCTGTGGTAAATTCATTTGATTGGACATGATTTGAAAAGGCATACACCTGTCTATATAAGGTCCCAGGGTTGACAGTGCATGTCAAAGCACAAACCAAGCATGAAGACAAAGGAATTGTCTGTAGACCACAGAGACAGGGTTGTCTCGAGGCACAAGACTGGGGAGGTTACAGAAACATTTCTGCTGCCCTGAAAGTTCCAATGAGAACAGTGGCCTCCATCATCCGTAAGTGGAAGATGTTTGGAACCACCAAGATTTCTAAAGCTGGCCGGCTATCTAAGCTTAGTGATCGGGGGAGAAGGGTCTTAGTCAGGAAGGTGATCAATAACCTCACTCTGTCTGAGCTCCAGTGTTCTGTGGAGAGAGGAGAACCTTACAGTAGGACAACCATCTGTGCAGCAATCCACCAATCAGGCTTGTATGGTAGAGTGGCTATACGGAAGTCATTCCCCCTGGAATTTGCCCCAAAAGGCATCTGAAGAGCTCCCATCCATAAGAAACTAAATTCTCTGGTCTGATGAGACTAAAATTGAACTCTTTGGAGTGAATGCCAGGCGTTACGTTTGGAGAAAACCAGGCACCGCTCATAACCAGGCTAATACCATCCCTACAGTGAAGCATGGTGGTGGCAGCATCATGCTGTGGGGATGATTTTCAGCAACAGGAACTGGAAGACTAGTCAGGATAGAGGGAAAGATAAATGCAGAGTTTGAATGTAGAGAGATGAAAACCTGTTTTCAGAGTGCTCTTGACTTCAGACTGAGCCGTCGGTTCATCTTCCAGCAGGACAATGACCCGAAGCACACCGCCAAAATATCAATGGAGTGGCTTCACAACAACTCGGTGAATGTCCTTGAGTGGCCCAGCCAGAGGCCAGACCTAAACCCTATTGAACATCTCTGGAGAGATCTGAAAATGGCTGTCGCTTCCCATCCAACGTGATTGAGCTTGAGAGGTACTGCAAAGAGGAATGGGCAAAAATTCACTGTGAATACCTCTGCATATGTGATTTTTCAGGTTTTTTATTTTAATAAATTTGCAACAAATTCAAAAAATCTTTTTTCACATTGTCATTATGGGGTATTGTGTGTGGAATGTTGAGCAAATAAATGAATTTAATCCATTTTGGAATAAGGCTGTAACATAAATAATGTGGAAAAAGTGAAGCGCTATGAATACTTTCTGGATGCAGTGTATGAGTGTGTGTGAATGGGAGAGTGTATGGGCGTTTCTCAGTACTGGGTTGCTGCTGGATTGGCATCCACTGAGTAAAAACTATGCTGGAATAGTTGGCGGATTATTCTGCTGTGGTGACCTCTGAAATAGAGACTAAGCCAAAGGAAAATGAATGAATGAATGAATGAATGAATGAATAATAATACTAATCTTCATCATCATTATCATATAATTTGTTTTATATGGCGTGTTCCTGCAAACTCATAATTCAGAGTCTAAGCCGAAGGAAAATGTTAATCATGGATTTTTTGCAGGTTTCTTTATAGTGGGAAAAGGTTATAAACAATAACTTGCACACTAGCTATATCAACACACTATACTGGTGATTAAAATAGGACTGGATATGCTAAAACAGCATTTAAAAGGCCTAAAGACATTGTTCGCTTACCATTTTGAATATGAATAATGCTGATGACTTTTGCCCAGACGTTTTGCTGTTATAGACATGTTCATGCACCAAAATCCTTCAGTAAAATGACAAAATTGGAAAAGGTTTCTGTCTGTGCTGTCATGATTTAATTGCTCACTTAAGCTTTTATTTTCAGATACTGTTGCCTGATGCAGTCCGACAGCAACCAGTGGTGTGCCGTGTCAGGCCCTTTAAATAAATTAAAAATTTGTTGAAATGTGCGTGCTCAATGCTTTCCCCCAAATTTCTTGGACGAATTTCCTGTTCTTACTGGAAATAAAAGTTCATTCTGCTTTTTGTCCTTATGCCTGACAACTCCCTGTTATAATTTTTTCCCTTCAATTTGCTTTAAACAATAGAAGGAGCTCCTAATTCACAATGTTTGGCTGAACCCTGAAAAATAGCAGAAATGTCACCATGCTGTTTTTCAAAATACGTCTCTTTCTTCCAAGCCGCTAAATTATATTGTCGCCGTTCACCTCTTATACTGACAGCCCGAGGGTCTAAATCAAAACCAAAGCTCTCCCTGGACCCCCTCGGCCCACAGGCTTTGACAGCATTAAATGAGCCATCATCAAGCACACAAACTTCCCTCTGAACCACAGTAGTTAAGTTTCCATCCACCTATTTTAATGTGCATTTTAGAATTATATTGCATAAAAATGCTTAATAGTTTTAGAAAATTCACATTAAAAACTGAGTAGGTTCAACTTTTTATCCGATAAATGGGCCCACATGGAATTTGTGCATGCAGAAATCTGCCGAGTCTATTTATTTACTCCATTTATAAATATCCATTTATATCATTTTTACATATATTTTTGTACAATACAGTTTGTAAAGTATTATTTTCAGTTTTTCAGTGCATATATTATATGAGAGACTTGCTATGTTTACCGAACAAGAGGTTCTAATTGGATTTGCATTGTAAACCTTAAATAAATGTTAAAAAGTCATAATTTTTTTTGATTTAATGATATATGTTTTACTATGCTCTCAAAATCATTTTACATAACTCTGCAGATTATTTACCAAATTCTAGACAGAAATATAAAAAATGTCAACAGATTCTGTCTTGCCCTACTGATAAGAAAACATCATGCATAAACTATGACAAGAATCCATTTACCCAATAAATTCCAGAATTCGCATTTAAAAAGTAATGCAATTTTGTTTTAATAGATCTTGTGATCACACAAATTTGCGTGATGGACAAACCAGCAGATCGACCACATTGTAAAACATCTGAAATGTTGTTTTGGTCATTCTAAAATCCCTCAGCTAAAGTCTGTCATCAAAGTGGTTCAGTATTATTTACTACCTCCAGAACTGTCTTGAAAAAAGCCACTTTTCCCAAAAGCCACCACGCGTTTATTGCGTTGCGTCTTCTGAAGTACTAGTAATTCATTATACTTGCCAACAGTGGCTTCTATCACAGCAAATTTCATTTTTCTTTTTGATATTTGGTGCTTCTTTATCAGAAAGGAACGATTCTGTTGAGTGACGATTTTGTTCTCTTTGACTAATTGGATGGAAAAAGTGCTTTATTTGCTAATAGTTCATTCGATTTTCCAGTTCCGTGCATAAATCCAATTCGCAGCTTTGGAAATATAGCTAGTGACATTTATTCACACTACCCAATGCTTCCTCATGGCAAAACCATTTTGATTTAGTGGCCAATTCGTATGAATTTGTACAATCTCATTCATACATTTTAGTACTATTTGCTCATCCCCTAATGATGGTTGTATTTAGGGGTTTAGGGCATGGCTCTTTTTAAAAATCTTACATTTTCTTACAGATAAAATCCAATAATTTTGTACAAATTAGCCACTTTTTTGACAATAAGTGAAATTGTTACGTTTTCTTTGGACTTTTTCTTCACTAACTGGCCAATATAGTCACAGATATGGAGCCTTTTGACCTAAAGGTCTGCATTCCCGTAATACTGTACCGCGGGAGCAATGGAACCTGACCTGATTTCCTGCGGCGTGGTAGCAGTCGGTGCAATTTGAACGGGAGCGGGCGGGCTAACAATACAGCGTTCCCAAGTCTCGACTTTATTTCGGAACAGCATATCTATGCAGCATATACACCCAGTGCTTATGACTGTTACACATGCTGAACGCATGACCAGTGTTTGACCAGTATGTGCGCTCATCTGCTTAACGGTCCTCAGAGCTGGCTTTACCAACAAGGGAGAGCAAAGTGAAGAAGCGCTGTCATTCTGCTTGCATTAGAAAAGGGTCAGTTCACTGTTAGGAAACCCACATCAGGCAAGTCTGATGTATGGAAGTCGTTTTCATGCGTCATAGATGCAAATGGAAAAAAATTACCCTTTACGTGATGTGATAATAGCCTTCCTCAAAGATTTACCCTTTAGCAGTCACAAGACTGGAACCGCAGGTTGAAGGCAGCACTCATGTCTCATCACAAAGGGGCAAACAAAAGTGATATTTTGCCTACAATCCTTGTACAACCTACAGTTGTATCTGTTATTTCTCTCTTTTGGTATGCACCCAATTTAAATGTGAGATTTTGGAAACCAGATTTTAATTTAGCAAGAACGGTCGGGTCAGGTACTATTTGCTCAACCCCTTATGACAGTTGTATTTAGTGCTGGGATTTGGTACATGGCTCCTTGTAAAAAATCATACGTTTTCGTACAAATAAAATCGTATGAATTTGTACGAATTTTGACAATACGTGTACAATAGTTAAGTTTTCTTGCGAGATCAGGCTGCACTGGTCAATATAGCACATTGCCACTATAATCCAAACCCAGTTTATCCACCTTTTTTCTACACCCCATAATAGTTTACCTAAATTATGACAATAGAGCTGAACAATATATTGACATAAAAAAAAATCATAAAAATAAAAATAAATAAATAAATCGCACTTACGATTTAGCAAAAGCTGCAATTGTCTCGCATATTATGTGAGGAAAGTACAGTGATGTGATCAGTAGTAAATTTCCAAAACCAAATATGCCCCGAAGAAAACCTGGAAATAACGTAGGATAAAAAATATATAACTGCTTTCATTTGATTCAACGGAATTAATAAACACATTACCACAACCACATATGGTTTATCCGAATTCTTCTTATCATGATTTTCCTGATAATAAAGTATGTAATGATGCAACCCATTTGTCACTGCTTAGAATGCTTTTATGAAATAAGTTGCATGCTTTATTCTAAGAGGACTAATCATTTCACAGAAGGACTTAACCCAAACACTTGAATGAAACTATGAAGTAAGATTTGAGTAAAAACCGCATTGTATGGGGTATTTGTGCTTTCAGGTTTAACATGAGCAACAAGTACTTACAAGGGCCGTATAGTTCACCGAGAAGCTACGCTGTGAATATCGTAAAATGATTATTTGCGATTTGACTAATCGCATATTTCAGCCTGATCTCACGAGGAAAAGTAACTGTTTTACATTTTTGCAGTTTAGTGACTTCACTGAACTTTTTGGAGTTCAGTCGTACGAAAATATACAATTTTAAAACGGTGTGGTACCCAACCCCACCCCTAAACCAACCATCATGGGGGATAAGCAAATCATACTAAATTGTACGAATGAAAATGTACACATTCATACTGATTAGCCACTAAATCAAAAAGTTACGAGTTGCCGTGAGATAGCACTCAATATTTTGCGTAGTTTGACAGAAAACATTGGCTATGTGTAGTAAACGCTGCTCCATCTGAACACACTGTTGCTGGAGATCCACAGCCGATTAAAGAGCTGGCTTTATAAAATAATGCATACGACAATCGCAAATGATTTATCGTTCAGCGCTGAGATTAACTTCTGTTAGACTGTAAACAATCAGTATGCCACGAGCTGTCATTCTCCTCACAGTTCATTCATTTAATATTAAAAGGGACCCTCTGAGCAAAAAGCTTTCAGCAGACCATAACTAACCCTAAAAACTTGAAACAAGTCCTCTTTCCTCACAGCAATATTATGGGCGTACATTGAATATTACAGTACTGCAGGGAATACAAAAAGAAAATAATCTGGAGGAACAAAACACGGTGAACTCAAATGAGCTTCGCCCACTAATTACCACCAATTTTTAAATGAATCAAATAAACATTGGAAATTAAAATGAAAACCAGACACCAATTTTAATATAAAACACTGTCCACAAAATATCAGCCAAAATTCAAAATCAAATGAAATTATTTACTTTTCATTTTCACAGTGACAACACATCGTCCCTGTCAAATCAATAAATAAAATAAAGTTGCCGATTTAACATTTAATTTTCACTGCATTTCCGCCTCAAGACTGCCAATATTAAAATGAAAAGCCAAACTGAAAAGTAAAATGCAAACACAATTTTTACAAAGCTTGTCATTAATGTTCCCACTATAATAGTGACACAATTCAAATGTAAATTTAAGTTTTCCTTTTATTGACACTTTTTATTTCCATTTTCATTTTCGATTTCATTTTCAACGTCAACCTGTATGCAAAGCCTATGCTAATCAGTGGGAGGGGCGTATTGAAGTGACGTCGAGTGTTTTCAGAGGCCGAGGGCAGAAGTACTGTTTTGATGGATGGCACAGCGTGAGTTACAAATGTGTATATATAACAGAAGTAAAATGGCAAAAACTGTTAGTCAGCTTTTCCATATAGAAGCTGCTGTATTGGTACTACAAGAGGAACAGTTGACAGTATAATTCAATTCAATTCAAGTCACCTTTATTTGTATAGCGCTTTTACAATGTAGATTGTGTCAAAGCAGTTCACATAAAAGGTCATAGTAAATTGGAACAGTGTAGCTCAGTTTGTAGTGTTTAAGTTCAGTTCAGTTTAGCTCAGTTCAGTGTGGTTTAAAAATCACTACTGAGAGTCCAAACACTGAAGAGCAAATCCAACGATGCGCAGCTCTACAGATCCCGAACCATGCAAGCCAGTGGCGACAGCGATAGCCAGTATAAGCAGTATAACCAACCGTCAAACGCTCATCCCACAGCAGGAGTCGCGGGCTTTTTCGGTGGGCAGAGAAACTGTGCAGCATAAGTACGTAGGCCTTGTGATAAATTTGTATAGTATACTGTATAAGGTCTTGTGACTAACAACTTGTTAGTACTAAAATCTTTGAAAGACAGCTAAATTACCTCTGTAAAGTTGGTTTTAGGTTTGATATTCGCCAGACATTCGCTCACGCAATGTTATGGATCATCTGCGAATTACATGTGATTCTGAGCTCTTTGCATACAGGAAGTTGAAAATGAAATCGAAAATGAAAACTGAAATAAAAAGTGTCAATAAAAGGAAAACTTAAATTTACATTTTAATTTGAATTGTGTCACTAATATAGTGGGAACATTAATGACAAGCTTTGTAAAAATTGTGTTTGCATTTTATTTTTCAGTTTGGCTTTTCATTTTAACATTGGCAGTCTTGAGGTGGAAATGAAGTGAAAATTCAATCATTCATTTTCTTTTCGGCTTAGTCCCTTTATTAATCTGGGGTCGCCACAGCGGAATGAACCGCCAACTTATCCAGCATATGTTTTACGCAGCGAATGCCCTTCCAGCCACAACCCATACACACTCATTCGCACACATACATACACTATGGACAATTTAGCCTACCCAATTCACCTGTACTGCATGTCTTTGGACTGTGGGGGGAAACCAGAGCACCCGGAGGAAACCCACCCAAACGCAGGGAGAACATGCAAACTCTACACAGAAACGCCAACTGACCTAGAAGGGGCTCGAACTAGTGACCTTCTTGCTGTGAGGCGACAGCACTACCTACTGCGCCACTGCATTGCCCCTGCAGTGAAAATGAAATGCTAAACAGACAACTTCATTTTATTTATTGATTTGACAGGGACAATGTGTTGTCACAGTGGAAATTAAAATTAAATTATTTTATTTTATTTTTAATTTTGGCCGATATTTTGTGAACAGTGTTTTATAATGAAGTTGATAATCTGGTTTAAATAATTAATTTAATAATTTCCAATGTTTATTTGATTTATTCAAAATTGGCAGGATTTACCTTCCATAGCTGATATGCCAACACAATCTCACAGCAATTCGTAACTTTTTTTTAGTGGCTAATTCGTACGAATTCGTACGATCTAATTCGTACAATTTAGTACGATTTGCTCATCCTCCAATGACGGTTGGGTTTAGGGGGTGGGTTAGGTGCCACGCCTCCTTTTTAAAATCGTACCATTTCGTACGACTGAACTCGTACGAATTCGTACGAATTAACCACTAAACTGTCAAAACGTAAAATACTTACGTTTTCTCGTGAGATCAGGCTGGATATGCCTGTGATACTATTGTCACATTTAAAAACCAAACGTAATGTTATTTAAAAATGGATAAAAAATAAAGCACAATGCTTAATGTATCTGTCACTCAGTTTTCATTATGTATAATTATTTGTATAAGCATTCTTGTTATCTGAAGTGATTTCTTTTAGTTCTTTTGAAGGGAAAAGCAACATATAATTTGAACCGCAGCAATCGTGAGTAGAAAAAGGTTGATTCTTTCTGCTCAGTGAAGGGGAAGGAAGAGGAAAACGACTGATGTTATAAGAGGAAGTGCAGTGAGGTGTGAGATGAACAGGAAATGAGCGTCAATGCCGCACTAAGCTGGATTTCTGGCCAATCAGGTTGACTGCAGGACTCCATCATTACACTGAGCTGAACAAGATGATCAGTATACACAAAGTGCAGCCACTGGATTGATCTGTCTTAACCTCTCCACGTCAAAACAAAAAACGTGGATTGAGTTCCTGGAGTGTGTCTGCAGGACTCTATTGATGTAAAGCCAGAGATGATAATTAAGTTGGAGTTTCCAATAAACATCACTGGGTTTAGACCTAACAATATTAACTTTAACCAACCCTTTAGACTTTTTTTTTTATTCAGAAATAAAGATAAATAATTATTACAAGGCTATAAATAGGCCCACATGGAATCTGCAGACTTCTAGATGTTTAAGCCCATCATTTAATCTATTAATTTACTTATTTGTTTAAATTTATATTCATTCCATTTTTATGTTAACAATATTATTGATTAATATGCAAATGTTTAGATAATTTATGTACAATAATTTATGTACAATGTAAAATTTGTATTTTAGTAGACATATTATTTGAGAGACCTGCTGTAGCTTTGCTTACCAAACAAGTGATTCTAATTGAATTTTGATTGTAAACCTTAAATAACCTTTTAGATTTTTTTTATTTTAGGTTTTAGGTTTTCAGACCCTACACTCTCAAAATCATTCAGCATATATCCACAGATTTCTAACAAAAATCAGCCCAGACATAACAAAAAAGGTCTACAGAGGACTACATATTAATGTTTTTCATGGAACAACTCAATTTATATTTTTAGCGCCAAACTTATTTGATTAATAGCAAGTTCAAAAGATTTTTTTATTTGAAAATGTAACTTTTGAGCAACTTAATGTATCCTCAATGTATCAAAATAAAAGTCACTGTCATTTATTTTGTTATTTTAATTAAACTCTGTTATATAAGTTGGGATTTTTTTAATGGAAACATTCCTAAATACTCATCTAAGTGCACATATATACTGAAAGACGGTGTTTTCAAAATGATTTCTTGTTATTTCTAATACACCCAGTCAAAAATCTCCATTTTATTACAACCAAACATTTTAGGTTTATTTATGTTCTGGAAAGTTCTGTTTTCCTTAAATTTTATTCCTAAAAAATATCTTTCTGACTGTTGACAGTATTCTATTTAGTTAGTTAGTTTAGAGAGTCATAAAAACCTTCAACACAGCATAAATTTCCTTCGGCTTAATCCCTTATTTATCAGGGGTCGCTACAGCAGAATGAACCGCCAACTATTTCAGCATATGTTTTACACAACGGATGCCCTATAGTGCATGTCTTTGCACTGTGGGGGAAACCGGAGCACCCAGAGGAAACCCATGCTAACATGGGGAGAACATGCAAACTTCACAGAAATGCCAACTGACCCAGTCGGGACTCGAACCAGCGACCTCCAAATGAGTACAAGAAGATTAGCACTTTTTTTTTTAGATTATGTATCATAAACATTTCTCATTTAAAAAAAATGCCCTATGATTAATCACCTGAGGGAAAGCATGATGATGTTTGATACAACATCTTCACAATAATGGCACACTAAATATTTTGTCACCTTGGACTTATAAGGTTCTATCTGCATTCTAAATGATTCTGAGATATTGAGCTTCAAAGTTTTTGCATTCCATATAGCAAACAGTATGTGTGTAACATCTGTTTTTTAAATAAAAAGTCTTAAAATATGAACAACTTTTAAAAAAAGCATCCCATAATGTAAATAAGTTGTCATTTAATAAGAATATGTCAGTAACTCAATTTTGACAAACATGTCAGATAGAACCTCATAATTCTAAGGTGACGATTTGTGCATTTTCATTACCCTTCAAATCGTGCAAATTGATGGCTCATTGTGGATACGTACCCCTGTATACATTTCTGGAGAGTGCATCATAAAACCTAGGAGGTATGGGTTTTTTTTTTTGCAGTTTTTGTTTTTGCAAATCCACCAGAGGCCGCTGTTTTCGCTTTTTAAGATCTCAAATTTCTTTCATGAGTGCCATTCGCACCCCCTGGTCTCGTGTAAATCCACCAGAGGCCACTGTCGAATGACTGACCAACCGACCGACCAACCCACCACCCCACCCATTCCCTAAACCCAACCGATAGTGTTTTCAAAAGCACCAATTGATGCCCACCGCCTTCCCTGAACCCAACAGACAGCATTTTCAAATGCAATCCAGAAAAAGAAAAGTCCTGATTTTTACCATGTTTTTAGATCTTACCACATTCTCACGCTGTTATTTACTTGTTTATACTATGTTTTGGCTTCTGTTGATGTTTTATCTGCTTTCTGGAACCGTTCTTTACTGGACTCAGACACTGTTGTTGCGGTCAACTCCACTCCACCTCCCAAGTCCACAACGTACGAGGCGAGCCACTGGGAAAACTGGTAAGAGCGGTAAAGTACCACACGGAAGTAAGCATCAGCTAATAGCGTGAAAAGCAACAGAAGCCATCGACAGGATCATACCACCCTGTAGCATTCATTTTAAAGACGAAATGCAGCCTTACGTACCTCTGGCTACATAATTCACGCTCTCTAGAAATGAAGATGGGGATACGCATTCATAATGAGCCTGTTTAATTGAAATGTATTCAAATGTGTCCAATGTGAAAAAAAACAACGTTATTGGCAACTTCAAAAAGCAATATTTTGCAAAACTGCAATGGAAACTAATTTTTTGGTTCATATTTACATTACAGTTCACAAGCCGTACATAATATATGCTTAATTAGGTGATTTAAGCTAAGTTTAAGTTGAAAATGGTGTTCTGTAAACATGTCTTATCTAAAAATCTTGTAATAGCTTAAAAAACAGCAATCAAATCCATCTCCCTTTGTGTTATATAGATAAAAGAAAGTCAGACAGGTTTGGAAAATCTATAGAGCTAGTAATTAATGACAGCATTTCAAATTTTTTGACCTTAACTATCGGTATACTTTTATAAAATGACAGTGGTAGTAGATTGTGATGAAAAAAACTGTCAGTTTGTATATTTGGCTTCAGTTGATCTGAATATGCCCAACAGTCATAGCTGATATTCCCTCCCTGGACGACACATGTTTACCCAACATTCCTATACAGTCAAGTCTGCCAGGGATGAAGAAAGGTTAAACACAGCGCGTCTTACACTGCTGCCTTCGTACGGATCCATTTCATTAAATATGGCATCGAATCACACTGAATTTAGCAGAAAAATAAGATACGTCCCTGTGGGATGAAAGTTTCCCATGCGCTCCAGTGAAAACAATAATATTCTCGCTCGGGGCGAACGCGATTTCAAGAACGCTGCACATAAATTTACATCCTATATCTGGAGTACAAATGTGAAACACAATATAGCGGGAAATTCCACAGACATCTTACAAAAAGAACATGTTATCACTGTCTTTGATAATGAAGTGAAGAGAATAGATAGATGCATGGATGGATAGATATACAAATATATACACTCACCGGCCACTTTATTAGGTACACCTTACTAGTGTCGGGTTGGACCCCCTTTTGCCTTTAGAACTGCCTTAATCCCTCGTGGCATAGACTAAATAGGTACTGGAAATAATCCTCCGAGGTTTTGGTCTCTGATAGCATCACGCAGTTTGCTTGCTCTATGGTGCTCTATTGGATTGAGATCTGGTGAATGTGGAGGCCATCTGAGTACAGTGAATTCATTGTCATGTTTAAGAAACCAGCCTGAGATGATTCAAGCTTTTTTAAAATGATGCGTTATCCTGCTGAAATTAGCCACCAGAAGATGGGTACACTGTGGTCATAAATGAATGGACATGGTCAGCAAAAATACTCAGGTAGGCTGTGGCATTGACACGATGCTCAATTGGTACTAATAGGTCCCCCACACCATTACACCACCACCACCAGCCTGAACCGTTGATACAAGGCAGGATGGATCCAAGCTTTCATATTGTTGATACCAAGTTCTGACCCTACCATCCGAATGTCACACCAGAAATCAAGACGCATCAGACCAGGCAATATTTCTCCAATCTTCTGTTGTTCAATTTTGGTGAGCCTGTGTGAATTGTAGCCTCAGTTTCCTGTTTATAGCTGACAGGAGTTGCACCCGGTGTGGTCTTCTGCTGCTGTAGCCCATCCGCTTCAATGTTGGACGTGTTGTGAGTTCAAAAATGCTCTTCTGCATACCTCGGTCGTAACGAGTGGTTATTTGAGTTACTTCCTTTCTATCAGCTCCAACCAGTCTGGCCATTCTCCTCTGACCTCTGGCATCAACAAGGCATTTGCACCCACAGAACTGCTGCTCACTGGATATTTTCTCTTTGTCGGACCATTCTCTGTAAACCCCAGAGATGGTTGTGCGTGATAATCCAAGTAGATCAGCAGTTTCTGAAATACTTTCTTCCCCATTCTGACGCTCAGTTTGAACTGCGGCAGATCTTCTTGACCATGTCTACATGTCTAAATACATTGAGTTGCTGCCATGAGATTGGCTGATTAGAAATTTGCATTAACGAGCAGTTGGACAGGTGTACCTAATAAAGTGGCTGATGAGTGTGCGTGTGTGTGCGTGTGTGTGTGTGTATATATATATATATATATATATATATATATATTTAAAATTAATCAAGAGTAAAAGTCATTAATAAAATATTTTTTAATCTGGCATGTACACAAATCGATCAAGTAGAGTTACATGTTTTTTTTATTATTTATTGAAATATATATTTTAAAATTCACATGAAGCAAAAAAAAAATTTAAATGCAGTATTTTTATTATTTTGAAGATTATTTATAATTTAAAGAGAGTTTATTTTAACTTTAAGTTTATTTTTATCTTAAATTTTTTATATAACTCTATATCTGTCTATATATGCAGATATGGGAAAAAAACAGAGATCAATTGGAAATTCTCAGTTTCTCGATTTAGTATATATATATATATATATATATATATATATATATATATATATATATATATATATATATATATATATATATATATATATGAGCAATATCACATGAGTAGCAGTGTGCTGTATATCAGCACTGGTGGGAGGTGTGCGTTGGCACGAGGCCGCAGGCCTGAACTGCGTTTATTCAACAGTTCGACGGCACAATCATGTATATAAAAAAGAAAATCAAACACAAAGAGTCTAAAAACCCTTTTGTATGAGGAACTACTTTCTTCCGCCATTTATTTACATCTGCAGCTGACGTCAGAACAGCATAAGCCGTTACTAATTCACCAACGTCACTTTAGAGCTAGTATTTGGAAGATTCTCAAATGTAATGTATAAAGTGATGACAAAACAGGTGATATTTTGCTGACATTTTAGGATTATAAGGCTGAACTTGACATGAAATGCCCTCCGTCTACAGACATATCTTCTTACAGTGTTACAGTCTACAGTATTTCTCTGTTGCAATCAGGATGTCCCAATAATTAACCCCGAAATAGCAGCGCAATAACTATCAGACTGCTGTTGTGTTTGCGATAAAGAAAAATAAGGAGGGGGGGTGTTCGGGGGTGAAGTCTCTGAATAACACTGTTGAGAACCGGGATAGGCAAGTAACTGTTTTAAAATAAATAAACTGCATAGTTGCAATCTAAACAAAAGAGAGAGATCGATTAGAATATCACTTACCAGTTTAATAATGATTTGATCAGATGTAGTTAGAAAACATGCCGTTTTAATATTCTAAGCAAGGGCCTATTATACGGTCCTGGCGCCATCTTGTGGATAGACAACGTCAACCGTCTTTATTGGCCGCAGACCCGCTGTCTCTCAGAAATTATAAATATTTAAAATAGGCCCTATCCTTATAAATAAACTGCATAGTTGCAATTTAAACAACTACATTCTCAACTAAAAAAGCCTCAAAAGTACATTACGTTGTCCAATAGCTGCAATATTTGTCAAACTGTAAGGTGTCCTCTTGTCGCTGTATGTGGGCGGAGTAATACAAAGGTGAAGCGGGTGAAGAGGCTGGACCTGTGCAGAATATCTCATGGCTATCAGCCAATCAGATTCAAGAACCAGACAGAACTGTTGTATAAATATACATACATATATACTGTATATTTGAAACAAATTTGAAAGACCTTGTCAGACCTTGATAGAACAACACAAATATTAACATGTTTACTCAAACCCATAAATAAAAAAATCCCAGAGAATCTAAGAATGTTCATGTGGTCTCTTCATTTTTTATAAAATGTATTTCTGTTTTTATATTTATCTCCATTTTTATTCTAGATTGTGCAGTACATGTGACCTGAATAGTTTTTTTATCATTATTTTAAAATTCACCCCACAAGCCATTTTCTCGCTTGCTTTTTGAAGTGTATATACATTGCTTTTAAGTGTTGATGATTTCAGACTTTTTGTGACCCGTGTTACATGGCCTACAGTTATTTGGAGGAAATCGAAACCATCCTTTGAATCTGAAAGATCATGTTCGGAGGGTAGGAAGGTTCAGCGTTACCCCTGCACCTCATCCTCGGTCAAAGCTGTTTCTGCTTCAACATCAAAAACATGCCAAGGAGAGGCCAATTTGGGAAGAATTGACTTTTTGAAGGCACGCACACACAGACGAGCATCGTCATCCACAAACCGTCACCTTCGCATGCAGATACAAGATCACTGAACACGACTCCTGCTCCTCACCGACTACAGATGGAAACATCTGCTGACATTTGCCCACTTCAAAAGATACTATGGATGCTGATGATGAAGTGACTGAATGCAGTACAAACAAACATGAAAAGAAAAGTTCTTTGGCTGTGATCATGTAATAATCGAGGAAATCACCTTTCATCACTAAATGTAGCCCCCAGTCATTTATTCTGATGTTTTTGAAGGCATGAGCATGATTTACATTCTGGCTTTATCAAACTGTCCTCCAACTTATACAATATAACTATATACAGTAAAAATTGGCAGCTGTTGTTGATGAAATGTAACAATTCAAAAATACGGTATGAAATCCAAACCATAAGAGCAATCCCTAAAAACCTAGACAGTAAAAATATGTTTGTAAAATATACAGTAAACACAGCAGCTGCTATAGCTGAAATTTAAACATAAAAATACTGACCCATAAGAGTGTTTACTAAAAACCTACACAGTAAATAAAATCCGTAAAAAATACGAACAAAAATAAATGGCAGCTGTTATTGCTAAAATGTAACCGTAAAAAATACGGTAGGAAATCACAAGAGCGTTTACAAAAAAGCCTACACAGTAAAAAAAAATGTGTAAAATATACAGTAAAAACAACAGCTGCTATTGCTGAAATTTAAACATAAAAATACGGTAGGAAATCTGACCCTTAAGAGTGTTTACTAAAAACCTACACAGTAAATAAAATCTGTAAAAAAAATTAACAAAAATAAATGGCAGCTGTTATTGCTAAAATGTAACCGTAAAAAATACAGTAGGAAATCACAAGAGCGTTTAATAAAAAACCTACACAGTAAAAAAATGGGTAAAATATACAGTAAAAACAGCAGCTGCTATTGCTGAAATTTAAACATAAAAATACGGTAGGAAATTCGACCCAAAGAGTGTTTACCAAAAACCTACACAGTAAAAAAATCTGTAAAAATACACGAAAATAAATGGCAATTGTTGTTTTTAATCATAAAAAACACAGTTGAAAATCTGACCCATAAAAGCATTTACTAAAAATCTACACAGTTAAATAGAATCCATAAAACATGTTAAAAAACTGCAGCTGTTATTGCCGAAAACTTAACTTTGAAAAATACGGTATCCATTCCATAAGAGCGTTTACTAAAAACGTACACAGTAAATAAAATCTGTAAAAATTATTAACAAAAAAAGACAGCAGAAATTTTAACGTTAAAAATACAGTAGGAAATCTGACCCATGAGAGTAAATAAAATATGTACAAAATACAAACAAAAATAAATGGCAGCTGTTGTTGCTGAAATGTATCCATAAAATTTTAATAAATTAATTTAAATTAAAAGTGAAATGCACACTTGGTTAGAATGTTGAACTTCTAATCCACAGGTTTTGGGTTTGATTCTCAATCCCGACAGGAACTGAAGGTGAGGGGGATAGAATAAACCGCACTTTATCCCATCTTCAATAGCCAGCTGCCAACTGCCCTGGGTTTGTGTGTGCACTTGGATGGAACAATAGAAAGCAGAGGACTAATTTAAACAATTGTTATAACCAACCCAGGCTCATTATGGATACATTTAAAAATACCCCTACTGTATATACATTTCTGGAGACTGCCAAATACATCCCAGGAACTTCGTTTTTTTTGCAGTTTTTGTTTTTGCGAATCCACCAGAGGCCACTCTGTGCACTTTTTCGGATCTTAAAGTTTCTGCCACGAGTGCCATTCACGCCTGCTGTTCTCATTTAAAGGCTGCTGTGTACACTAGTCCAGATCTCAAAATTTGTCTCACGAGTGCCATTCATGCCTGCTGTTCTCGCGTAATTGCACCAGAGGCCGCTGTGTACGCTTTTTCAGATCTCAAATTTCTCACGTGAGTGCCATTCGCATCTGATCTTCACGCGTAAATCCACTAGAGGCCGCTGTCGACTGGCTAACTGACTGACTGATCGATATCTCACCCTCCCCCTTCCCTAACCACAACCAATAGTGTTTTCAAAAGCACTGATTGACCAGCCCACCACCTTCCCTAAACCCAATCGACAGCATTATCAAAAGCAATACAGAAAAAGAAAAGCCCTCCCCTTTTTTTTTTAATCACGTTTTTGAATCTCACTGCTATTTACTTCTATATTTTATCTTTTGCCTTTTGTTGTACCTGCTTTCTGGAACCGTTCTTCTCCGGGCTCAAACCCAGTTGTCGCGTTCAACTCTTCTCTGCATCTCAAGTCTGTCTACACACGTGACTAGCCACTCAGCAAACTGGTAACTGCGGAAAAGCTGTCCGTACGGAGTTAAGCGGTCAGCTGGTAGCACGAAAAAAAAAACAGAAGCCATCGGCAGCATCATATTGATTGTACGAATGAGATCATAGGAATTCATACAAATTAGCCACTAAATCAAAAAGTTACGAATTGTCGTAAGATTGTGTTCGTAAAACCATACTACACAGTACTTCACAAAATGTCCTACTGCTGTTTTTTTTGTTGTTGTTGTTGTTGTTGATAGTGTAAGTTAAGTACACTTTCAGCCTGTAAACCATGTGTTCATCAGAATGGAACAAGCATTTACATTCAACTAAAATAAATACTCACAAATAGAGAGGTTACTTTGGCTCTTCATTTCAAAAACTCAGCACTCAGCACTAATGTACAGTAAACCGAGCCAGATGCCGAGGTTTTCCCATGGACCCTTATTAAAACATCTCAAGAGCTGTCTTGATATTGTTGTTATTTGCACTTGTGAGAAGTTCCTGTTTGCATGGATTGGTCTCCGTCCAGGTACACAGTACGAGTGGCTTTTCAAAGCTTTCACCAATGCTCTCTTTCCTCCGAGCAGATTTCTATAAACTCCCACAGGTGCATAATAAAACAAAAGGGCTTGAACCGAGTGAGATTTATGTACAGTAAGTGATTGTACCCACAAAAACAAGTAGGACTGCTTACATAAGAAAAATAAATGAGGATTCTGGGTCATAAAACGCAACTATTTTTACCATATAGCTTTGCCTGCCTGTAGGCGAAAAATGAAAAATTTATACTAACGCTCATGTTGTTTAAACATATGCCTATATGACTTACTTTCGACAATGAAACATAAAAGGAAACTTTAAATAGTTTTTCCAGGTGCTGTTTTCTATATGAAAGTGAATGAGGGGGGTTGCTAAACATAGGGATAATTAAAACCTTACATACCACTGACATTCCATAATAATTGAGGTACAAATATATAAATATTATATATTTTTAATTAGTTCTTATTATAATTTTAACATTTTTTGAAATTTGCTGTATTTATATAGTCTATATAGTTTTCATGCTTTTTGTTTATTATCTCTGCTTTAAATTAGGACGTCAGTTTAAACTACATTTATATGAGAAATGTTTACTTCAGTGAATAATTACACTAACCGGCCACTTTATTAGGTACACCTGTCCAACTGCTCGTTAACGCAAACTTCTAATCAGCCAATCACATGGCAGAAACTCAATGCATTTCGGCATGTAGACATGGTCAAGAAGATCTGCTGCAGTTCAAGCCGAGCATCAGAATGGGAAAGAAAAGTGATTTAAGTGACTTTGAACATGGCATGGTTGTTGGTGCCAAACGAGCTGGTCTGAGTATTTTAGAAATTGCTGATCTACTGGGATTTTCACACACAACCATCTCTAGGGTTTACAGAGAATTGTTCGAAAAAGAGAAAATATCCAGTGAGCTGCAGTTCTGTGGGCGCAAATGCCTTGTTGATTCCAGAGGCCAGAGGAGAATGGCCAGACTGGTTCCAGCTGATAGAAAAGCAACAGTAACTCAAATAACCACTCGTTACAACCGAGGACTGCAGAAGAGCATCTCTGAATGCGGATGGGCTACAGCAGCAAAAGACCACACCGGGTGCCACTCCTGCCAGCTAAAAACAGAAAACTGAGGCTACAATTCGCACAAGCTCACCAAAACTGGACAATAAAAGATTGGAAAAACGTTGCCTGGTCTGATGAGTCTCGATTACTGCTGCAACATTCGGATGGTAGGGTCAGAATTTGGCATCAAGCATGGATCCATCCTGCCTTGTATCAATGGTTCAGGCTGGTGGTGGAGCATCTTGTCAACGCCACAGCCTACCTGAGTATTGTTGCTGACCTTGTCCATCCCTTTATGACCTCAGTGTACCCATCTTCTGATGGCTACTTCCAGCAGAATAACACGCCATGTCATAAAGCGTGAATGATCTCAGACTGGTTTCTTGAACATGACAATGAGATCACTGTACTCAAATGGCCTCCACAGTCACCAGATATCACTCCAATAGAGCACCTTTGGGATGTGGTGGAACAGGAGATTCACATCATGGATGTGCAGCTGACAAATATGCAGCAACTGTGTGATGCTATCATGTCAATATGAACTAAAAATACCTTGTTGAATCTATGCCATGAAGGATTAAGGCAATTCTGAAGGCAAAAGGGGGTCCAACCTGATGCTAGCAAGGTGAACCTAATAATAAAGTGACCAGTGACTATATATTCACTTTTGTTCTTAAGATAAACCAAAGTATAACACTGGCCCACACAAGTCATGATGTATATTTCAAATCATTTCCGAGCCATTCATTTGAATATTTGTTAGTGGGTTACAAATATTATAATCTATGCCAGTTTTATAGTCAGTCTTTTCATTAAAAAGAGTTCTGTGTAATGTATTGCGGGGAAAATTTATTAAAAAGTAATATTGGTGACAGAATTCCCAATTAGTTGCATTCACTTCCCATTTTTCCATGAAACAGATGTTGCACTCAAGTATGAATGCAAATCAGCACACATCCAATATTGAAAATGTGGCTTTGGAGTTTTCACGGCAAATCCAGTCCCCGCAACCACAACAAAAATGAGAGTCAGTGCCAGCCACGGTCTCACTTCCAGCTGAAATCATTAGAGAGAGCGGATCGGGACAGATTGAATGTTACCGCTAATAACTCCAGCTCTCCTGTCCCTCATGGGTGAATGATCCATTTTAATGCAAGAAAAGAAAACACAGGAGCCCTTTTTACTCAGGAAGGGCCAAAAAATGTGTTTTCACTTTTTGGGAGTGCCAAAGAAGAGATCTTTTTTTCCGTTTTCCATTTCAAACTGGATATAGTATTATATCTCTTCTAAGATTTGGAGAACTAGGCCTTGTAGAGCATCTGGATTTTCCTGATCGATAAAAATGCAATTCTGAATATGAAACTGACCCCATGCGGTTCTAATAAAGCCATACAGGCTGTGTAAGTGACACTCAAACCCTTTACTCATTAACAGTTCACAAATACATACCAAATGGTGCTGCTCACTTGTCTGATGTCGAGAAGCGACTTTCCATTGTCTTATCACACTTAGGCATCTCAAGGGTCCCCATAACATGTTATGTTTGAGACGAAATATGCGTCATTCAACCCTTCCAGAGCTCTCTAGAAAACCACAAGCTCCTGCAAGGTGAGCTCTAGTGTAATAATGTGCTCATTTTAACCCATGGTATCGAGAGAGTCCAGCTTTTCTCTGAGGAAAGCCTGTGGAATGTATTTGAAGAGGTAATTGTAACTGCCTCTGAAACTTCTCAAGGTAATTGATTTAAAATGCTGCCAGAGAATCACCTCTGCATCTTTCTGATGGATCGGTTGTGGAGGAAGCAAGACTTGCGATCTATATTAAATATTGTTTATCGGTAGCACTACATGCATTACTTTCTAAAGTGTGGGGTTGGGTAATAGTATTATTATACTATATAATGGGGGGGCTAGGGGGGGGGGTCTTTTATATGGTGGCATAGAAAGAGAGAGATCGAGAAATGCAAATTTTTAAAAAACATTGTCAAATTGAGAAAACATCATTCTGACAATACACACAAATAAATTCTCGCAACACATGCAAATATAGAAATGCACTGCAAACAACGCATACCACAAATGTGTTAATGTATGTATCCAAAGGTTATTGTCAACCCAGGCTCATTCTAAAAAACGTACCGCTATATACATTTCTGGAGAGCCAAATAAGTCGCAGGAGCTGCGTTTTTTGCAGTTTTTGCTTTCGCAAATCCACCAGAGGCCGATGTGTACGCTTTTTCAGGTCTCAAATTTCTCTTGTGAGTGCCATTCACACCTGCTGTTCTCGTGTAAATCCACTAGAGGCCGCTGTCGACTGGCTGAATGACTGACTGACTGACCGATTGACTGACCCACCCTCCTCCTTCCCTAAACTCAACCAATAGTGTTTCTGAAAGCCCTGGTTGGCTTGCTCACACACTTCCCTAAACCCAACTGACAGTTTTAAAACGCAATCCAGAAAAAGAAAAGCACTCGCCTGATTTTTACCACATTTTCAGATTTGACCACATTCTCACACTGTATTTTACTTGCTTATTTATTTATTTTTTTGGATTCTGTTTTTGACTTACCTGCTTTCTGAAACCGTTCTTCGCCAGACTCAAAACCCATCAGCGTGGTCAACTCCACTTTGCGTCTCAAGTCCGCCAACGTACATGGCTAGCTAACTGGACAAACTAATAACAGATGACAAGCTGTCCATATGGAGGTAGTTTGTCAGCTGGTAAGTGCGAAAAGGAATGATGTCATACCGCCCCGTAGCATTTGTTTTAAAAACGAAGTGCAGCCATACGTACTTCGGGTTACATAATTCGCAATCTCCAAAAATGTATCTAGGGGTACGTTTTTAGAATGAGCCTATGTTGGTTATTGTAGTGTCCGTGTGCTGTCAAACTGATGAAGGGCATCTGCTGCGTAAAACATATGCTGTAATAGTTGGTGGTTCATTCCACTGTGGTGACCCCTGATAAATAAGTGACTAAGCCGCAGGAAAATGAATGAACATTTATTTGATTATAAATATATTAATATATAATATATTACTATTTATTTATCTGTTTTTTTTTATTACTCTATGGTCAGTTAGTCTTGATTCTGATTGGATGGAAGGTGTTTAACACTCATTCCAGTCAGTTTTGATTACAGTTCAAAATAAAAGCGTTTCCCCCAAACAAAGCAGTAACCAAGTCCATAGCCTTCATTCATCTGTGTAATTTCGAGGATACCAAGCACTTTGAAGGTTATCAGTCGATTGACTGGGCATTATCAGTGGTTATCAGCTGATAGATATGGGCCAGTAGGGGCCTTCTGTGCCTACTAGTAGCCTCAGAAAGCTGTTATCATCCATCCACATGGTTAATCAGCTATACTAATAGAGAAGACTTCAGATCTGTTCTTACATTACTGTGATGACTGGGTTTAGGGTTGGGGTAGGGTAGACGTTAATAAAATACAGTTAATGGGACATTTAATATATAATATAAATAATTCTCGTGGTTAATCAGATATACTAATAGAGAAGACTCCAGATCCAGATCTGTTTTACATTACTGTGACATTTGGTTTAGGGTGTGGGTGGTAGGGGTACAAATTAATCAAATAAAATTAATGGGAAATTTAATAAATAATTTAAATAATTCTCGTTACTTCCGGTCGCAGCCGTATGTGATCTATAGCTGATTAACCATGTGGATGGATGATAACAGCCTTCTGAGCCAACCAGTAGGCACAGAAGGCTCCTACTGGTTCATATCTATCAGCTGATAACCACTGATAATGCCCATACAATCAAGTGATAACATTCGAATCGTCATAGCTGATGAAATTTTGGCCAAATATTGAGCTGCAATAAGCAAAACTAGTTTTAACTTGTCTTTAACTTGGCAAATGACCACATAAATGACATAATTAACGATTTGCCATGTGTTAAAGGATTTTGCATGCACTTCTTGCTTTTTTAAGCATTTAATACTGTTCAAAAAAGCATCCGTAAATGAATGTCTCGGTTAGTCCTTAGGCTTAAAATCTGCCCATTTCTCGCTGAGATTCACCTGATTGCTTTTTGGGGGGCTAGAGAAGTCATGAACTATTTTGTTCTATTTTATGATTCATTTCGAAGATAAAGACGGATCTTTTAGAGCTGAACGCCTCCTAAATGGTGAAACAAAAGCAAACTCATTGTATGTTAATTCACATGGTGTGTTTGCTGTGTTGGCCTCCTCTCTCAAATAACTATGTAAATCTGTTTTTGGTAATGCCAATTATCTCTCAAAAGAGAACACAGGAAAGGCTTATCTGCCTGGGCAGGAAGGAGACAGGAGAAATGGACGCTCTCACACATACTTTAAAGTGAACAACCATCATGCTTTAGTTAATAATAATAAAAATATCCTCAGATGAACATATCAACCAAAAGCTGCTTTTATTTTCATGATCAAATGACTGTGGTTGGGATATAGAACTAATAATAGATGGACCACCGTTAAAGGACTACAGGGTCTGGTGGTCATTCTGAACCTTAAAGGGATGGTTCACCCAAAAATTTTAATTCTGTCATCACCCAGCAGGCACAGGACATCAACATGACGTCAGATTGATGTTGTACCCCAACATCATGGGCAAGTTGCATTTTTTTTTAGAAATGAAAATCGGGTTGACGTCAGAATCCAACATCAGACCGACATCAATGTCCAACGTCCAACCTAAAATCAACCAAATATCAACGTCTAATGGTGTTACAGCTTGACATTGTGTGGATGCCATACTTGACAAATAAATGTCAGTAATTGGTTAGTTTAAGATGTTGGCTCAACATTGGATTTTAGTAACTTTCAAACACAACCTAAAATCAACCAAATATCAACTTTGTTTGACGTCGTTATTGGACGTCAAAATAACGTTGTCCTTAGATGTTGGCTAGACATTGAATTTTGGTCACCTAACGTCACCACCTAAATCTAACCTAATATTAACATCTTATGACATTGTGTGCCTGCTGGGCCTTTTCTTGGGATAGTTCACCCAAAAAACTTAATTCTGTCATCATTTACTCGCCCTTTACTCCTGTCGAACCTTTATAAGTTTCTTTATTCTGTTGAAAACAAAAGATATTCTGAAGAAGCCTGAAACCATTAACTACCTTAGTATTTGTTTTTTCTACTATGGATGTCAGTGGCCCCGGATTTCAGCTTTCTTCAAAATATCTTCAAATAATAAAGATCGAGATTTGTAAAGGCTTAAAACTACTTGCATGTGAGTAAATAGTGAGTAAATTTAAATTTTTAGGTGAACTTTCCCTTTAAATCTGGACCATACACAAACAATGGCTCTTGTAACCCCACTGACCCTCTAGACACACGAAACCCCCTGCTGTCCCAGACATATATCACCACAAACACACCAAATAACAATAATCACTCACATCTGTCCCGCAGAGATCAAACACACTTTAATTAAACATGTTTCTAGTTTACGAGGACATGATATGAGAACACATTACAGATGATAACATTAGGTTTATCTGCCTTTAAATAGGATAATTAAGTTCAACTGACCTTTGACTTGGGGTTTTAGATTTACTCACTGATAAGTAACCTTGAACCTCATACTTGATCTCATTACAGAGAAAGGAGATTTGTGCACCCAAAAAAGGGGGGGTGGTGTTTTTGAGTAGCAACAAGTAGCAGTGTACAGCTAAAAAAAAAAAAGTAAAGTCACAAGTTGTCAGCTCTGATTCTCTGTGGTTGAAATAAAACCAAAACACAGGCTGGAGAAATTGAAATTTTTAACCAGTTTAAATGGATCGTCTCAGTTACTAGCGTAACCATCGTTCCCTGATGCAGGGATGGAGACGGTAGGTCTGTGACAACATTGGGGGTTATGTTTGGGAGCCCCATTCACTTCTAGGAATAAGGAAACAGGGTCAAACATTGGGAGTGTGACACAACCACCAATGAACTTTGGCCGGTGGAATTTGCATACTGGGAAACTCCCCCAGAAATACAGTTATATAAGGACGCTAGCATAAACTACTCATTCTGATTTGTGCAGCAGAGGTCTGGTTTTTCTGCAGATTGTTGGGACACAAATACAGTCAATATATAGTAGCTAGTCAATAGTCAACTAGTCGTGAATGCATACCTTGGCTCTAAGGGTCAAACAACAAAAAATATGGTCAAGAATCTTGGTGTTATTTTGGAGTTAGATATGAGTTTCAATAGTCATGTTGAAGCAGTAACTGAATCAGCATACTATCATCCCAAAAACATTGCAAGAATTAGATGCTTTGTTTCCAGTGAGGACTTAGAGAAACTTGTTCATGCTTTTATCAGCAGCAGGACGGATTACTGTAATGGACTCCTCATGGGCCTTCCCAAAAAGACAGTCAGACAGTTGCAGCCCATCCAGAACCAGAAAATCAGAGCACATCACACCTGTCCTCAGGTCATTACACTGGCTCCCAGTTACATTCAGAATAGATTTTAAAGTATTATTACTTGTCTATAAATCACTAAATGGCCTAGGACCTCAATACATTACAGATATGCTCACTGATTACAAACCTAACACATCACTCAGATCATTAGGATGAAGTAAATTAGAAATTGCAAGAGTTCAGTCAAAGCAGGGTGAATTCACCTTCAGCTACTGCACCCCCCACCCCCTCCTGCTGCTGGAATCAGCTTCCAGAAATGATCAGATGTGCTCCAACATTAGGCACATTCAAATCATGATTGAAAACACATCTGTTCAGCTGTTCCTTTACTGAATAAGCACTGTGCTATGTCCGACAGATCGCGCTATTTTGTCGTCCTGTTCTTTTTCATTCTTTTATAACCTGCCTTAACACATTTTAATCTGCTTTTAATCATTTTTTATTATTTTAATAATTTTTATTTGAATGTTTCTGTTATTCTTGTTTATGTAAAGCACATTGAATTACCCCTGTGTATGAAATGTGCTACATAAATAAACTTGCCTAGCCTTGCAGAGTCAATAGAAGGGTTTAATAGAGAATACCCCAAGAAGGGTTGCAGCTACTGTTTCTCTTTCATACATCATATGAACACTATTTCATTAATGTTCAATAGTTGTTGTTTTAAGCCCAATCACGTAGAATAATGCAAAAAAGTGCCTTTAAGGTATGTAATTTCCCTCATTGACCATCTTTGAAATATATCTCAGGAATGCTAGTGAATCCTATCTCTTTATTTGGGGAAATATCAAATTCAACAGAAAATCTGTCCACGAAATGACAGCGACCTCTTTGTTTACAAGTTTATGGGCATTCAGGAGGTTATTGTCATGATTTTTTTAGGTTTGAATGGCAGAGGTGGGAATAATGTTTTAAAGTATGTAAGATATCAGAACTAGCCATGTTGATTTTGTTGGCTCACATTGCTAGATTTGTAGTGAACAATTCATCTGTGCATGTCATTAAGAAAAATAAAAATCGTTTGAAATCTGAAAATGCACTTCCTGTGCCTTCCTAGTTGGTCAAATATACATAGGTTTTCGGCTTGGTTAACATACTTAGCCACGCTCCTCCAATTGTCTGTTTTGATAGTGCTCTGACAAGAAACAGAAATGGCGAAGAGGAGGTGTCTGTTAGGTTGTAATAATTCTCCTGAAACCCTTTTTACGATCCTTCTGAATGAAATGCCTATTTTACTACATCCAATAAGCATTAGAGTTTAGATTTTCTGCTCAAGCCCGAGCCCAGACTTGTCGGGCCAATATTTCCTGCCACTATCATAAGGCCGGGGCAGGCCGTGATCAAGCATTTGTGGGTTTTTTCAGTTATTACTTAGTTAGCCAAATTGGGTAGAAAGCTATGCCATAATTAGAAATACGATACGAATATTTTAACAAAGTCAGCCTTAGCAACTTGTGTAGATCTACAAAGTTGCACAATGCGCAACACGTGTCATGCGCAGCAACGCTTTAGCTCCTGCAACAACGTCTCCTCCACTGACACACAAGCAGAGGTGAAGCAATGTGTGCGTGGCAAGTATGTAGAGCAGAAACAGTGCATAGAAATCAGTGGATCTTAGCAATTATTATTATTATTAATTGGTAAAATTGCTAATTTTTACTGCCATCCAATGTGTTTTTGGTCATTATCACTGCACTGTTACTTTAATTGAGTGTGAGCAGCGCAGCCTGATCTCACAAGAAAACGTAAGTATTTTACGTTTTGTCAGATTAGTGGCTAATTTGTACGAGTTTGTTCGATTTTAAAAAGGAGGCGTAGCACCTTACCCCACGCCTAAACCCAACCGTTATTGTGGGATGAGCAAATCGTACTAAATTGAATGAATTAGATACGAATTCATACGAATTAGCCACTAAATCAAAAAGTTACGAATTGCCGTGAGATTGTGTTGAAGCAGCGGCAAAAATAGACCTAGCGCCGCAATGATCGCGGCATTGCTGCTTCAGCTCTGCTCACGCTCTGCACTGCTTCTACATGTGGTATGAAATCTCTAATGTTTATCCGTTAACATGGATGCCAAAAAACACGCATTGCTCATGCTGTTTGTGCATGCAGTGTGAAAGAGCCGTTAAAACAAGGACTTCCACAACGAACAGACACATGAAGCAGGCTGATAGGATGACAGTCAGCCTTCAGTGTCCTCTTTTGTTACACTCTAAGAAAGAAAGGTACGCGAGCTGTCACTGGGGTGGTACCTTTTCAAAAGGTACAAATTTGTACCTAAAAGGTATTAGTAACTCATTAGTAACTCAAGGGTACATATTAGTACCTTAAAAGTACAAAAGTGTTTCTTTTAAAATTTGTAGGTACTAATATATACATTTGAGGTACTAATATGTACCCAGAAAAGGTACCACCCCAGTGACAGCTCGCGTACCTTTATTTCTGAGAGAGTACGATTCATTCTGAATAAACAAACAATGAAGTTTACATGCTTCGTCCTTGTTGCATTATTCATTAAGACAAATCTAAACTAATTTCTGTAGATCAAACAACTCAGAATTGTAGTTGAGAACATCTGTTATAAAAATAAATCTCTGTATTAAAAAATAGTCTGGGTTAAATCGGGCTCGGGCTCATAATTACAGCTAATGTGTTGGACTGGGTCGGACACAAGGTGTACGTGCTCGGTTAGGGTTGGGTTGGATTTTTTGGGCCCGATCTAAGCTCTAATAAGCATGTCAAGGAAGCTTCCTTTTCATGTAGACTTTAAATAATAGGGTCAGATGGGAAAGACTACCTCGAGTTCATTTTCAAGTGTAGTCGGTTTGTTTAAAAGTAGAGATTACAAGCTAGATACTGAATACTGTGGCATGAACCGTAAATTATATACAGTTAATTAAGTGATATTAAGTGCCTTGATATCTTTCACTATGGAAATTATAGTTAGTTTTTAACACAGCCACAATTCTAGAAATCATTAACTGTTATTAAATCAGCATTACATCTTTCCATGCTAAGCGTTATTTCAGAAGGGTCGGAAGTGGATATTGGAAATGGTGAATTAACTAATCGATTAATGATGCCCTTTAAAGGTCGTTCTCAATTATTTCACGACGGCTGCGCAGCCTAGTCACGCTCCTCTGATAGCCCGCGTCCCGCCATCCCAGAGGGAAACATCTGGAAGTGTGCAGGGGAAGAGAACCCCCCTTCTAAAAACCTCTGCTAAAACACTGCAGTGCTGCGCTAATAAGAACCAGTTGCATCATTTAGCCAAGTGCTGATGAATGACCCCTGTTTCAATAATGTTCATTGCTTTTAGGGGAGCAGGGGCGCACTTTGACACTGGCCATGAGAGATAGGCTTATATTGGGGTCAAAAACATGCTACCTGGCCTGGTTAGTTGATTACAGGACACTGTGTTCATTAACATCATCAGGGCAAACATAATTACTTTTGTAAGTAACAGCTACTGAGACTTAAGCCATATTTGACACAAAATGTCATAGTTTGTGTGTGGCGTAGCAGATATGTCCCGAAAGAGAGAGTTTTAGTTTACTTCTATGGGGTCATTACAAGTTAAAGTCTAGCAAGATATTCAATGTGTGACAGGCAGTTGATTGCTAAAGAAAATTACTTAATTCCTCAAATTGTAACTAAATAAATAATAAAATAATTAAAAAATAATTTTAAAAAAGTATGTTTATATACTTTTAAACGCTAGTTCTCTGTAAAAAATTGGGTCGTCCCATTGTCCTCCCACGGTTTGCTGCCCCCTGTGATTCGTGGTTCAGAATATGCATTATAAGGGACCAAGCACCATAACGGTGCGTAGGCCCTATTGGAATTGCTCTGTTTTTTCTTCTGAATGAATGAATCGTGATTTTGAACATAACATGGTTGAAAACTCACAAAACTTTGCACACGCCACAGAAGTGGTGAAAATTTGTTTGTTTTGGGTTTCAGAAGTAGGTGTGGCAAAATTTCTCGACAGCACCCCTATGCATATTTGACCTTGTATTTATGTATATATATATATATATATATATATATATATATACACACATTTATTCTTTATATATATATAATTTATGCACTACATACGGCATTGGAAGAATAAAAAATCTACAACTTTAAAACTAAGAAATTAAATTAAAATACACCAATTTGACAATTTAAAGTGTTGCCACAATGTTTATGTTAACAAGGGTGATAATATATCGTTCAAGCTTAAGCCAGTACATCTGGTGAATGATGAGACATGTTTAAGGAGAAAATAAAATCAAATCCACTCACAGAATTAAAGTCAATAATGCAAATGTCAGTATTTAAATCACTGTAGCCTGTTTAAGTTAGTTTAGACAACCAAAACGGTTTTAGACAACAAAAAGGACAACATATGTAAAGTATGTGGGAATTATGGTAAGTGCTTCGAAAGGTTCCCCATACAGTATGCTTCATCTGCTCGCTAATATAAACCTTTTCATTTTATGTATTTATTTATGCATGCATGCACGATTAAAGATGAAAGGGAGCCTTCAAGCATCAAAATAAAGAGTTTTTTTACAACGTTTCCTGTTTAATTTTGTGTTTGTTATATTTTATTTTTAATTTATTTTGTATTGTCTTAACATTTTTGTAAAAATTCTTTTCATTTGTCAAATTTATGAAAATAATGATAATTAATCATTATTTATTAAGCATATTAACATTATTAACAGTTATTAAGTTTGTGGTTATTATTTAAATTTTTATTATATAAATTATTAAATTATTATTTATTCAGTTTGTGATCTCATTTTATTTGTAACACTGTAAGCTATGACATTGTCTTGCTTTTTACTACAAAGATGCTGTTTTAGCACATAAGTAACATAGTAAGCAATGTAACAATGTCTAGCAGAAACGATGACATAAACGGACAAATAACCATCCATAATTCAACACTATTGTGTGTTGTGCTCTATGGGATGTTGTTCTGAGGACTCTTGAAATGAAAGCATGTGTGTCTTGTTATTCCAATCATATGTACTCCATATCTAATAAGCGTTTTCTGTACAACTTACACTAATTTAGCAGATACATTCTTTATAAGCTTCTCATTGAAAAACATCTAGCTACAATAGCTGCTTGAGTGTTGTAGCTTTGGACTGATGTTTAGTTTGTCAAGATTACTCGTGTTCCTTTTGATGTAATCTATTCGTAAACACTGACGTGCAAAACAATGTCCCAAGTGCGTTTACATCCTATTAAGATGTCTAATTATTAACACTTGACTAACATGTATTATGACTTACATCAATATGCCAATAGGTGGTGACAAGTGTCTGTCTTTACTGGTAGTCAATGAGTTCTGAATCGATTTGTTCATTAATCTTACTTTGAATTCAAAACAGTGTGTAAGCATATTACTGTTACTTGAATAAAATAGTCAGCAAAGGTCTTAATGAATCATTGAAACGCAGATCAAAAACATCATGCTGAAAAAAACAGCTTAAACCTGCCTACGCCGGTTGGCTGGTTTTAGCTGGTTGTCCAGCTTGGTTTTAGAGGGTTTTTTGGCCATTTACAGGCTGGTTTGCAGTCATTTACAACCTTGTTGGTCAGGCTGGGCAATGACCAGCTAAAACCAGCTTAATCCAGCTTGACCAGCCTGGCTTAGGCTGGACATAGCTGGTTTTGGCTGTGCTCCCAGCCTGGATAGGCTGGTCAGACTGATTTTAGCTGGTCATCACCCGGCCTGGCTGGTTTAAGCTGTTTTTTCAGCACGGATTGATTTATTCAGTAGCAAAACAGTGTAGTTTGGACCTATTTTGATCAAACTCCCCTAATACTACATCTCAAAAGTCATTTCTAATCAACAATCATGCTCTTTTTGCTCCTTTCTGCACATATCCAGTGATCTTTGCCATCCAGCTGTGAGGTCAGATGTTATTGGGGTTGATTATGAGTGGTGAGCATCTGTCTACACCACCTGATAAACCTGCTCCATCCCACTCCAAAAAGCACATGAAAATAAAAAAGTGTGTGTCATCACCTTATGACCACTCAAGACCTCTGTTGTCTTCATATGCTGACCTCAGGTCTGTAAAGCGGGTGGTGCAGAGCACAGGGCAAAGGCTAAAACTAGCCGAACATGTCAATCAGATGAGCCTAGAGCACATGTGCCACGTTGGTGAAATGAGCTGTCAATCACAGTGTCAGTGGATGAGCACAGGTGTGCCGAGGGAGAGAAGAAATGCCATCGAACACTCACACATGCTCCAACAGCATAACAGAAGACTGAGTGCACTTTCAGAAATAAAGAACAGACTGAGGAGAGGAATTTTAGATGCTAATGGGGCCTGAAAATGCTGCATTCGTAGCACTCTGAAAATAAAAAGTAAGTCCAGAACTCTTAGATGACTAAAAATAGAACATTATTTATTACAGACTCACTCATTTCTGTGTTTTAATTTCTTTAATACCATGCAGCAGTTTGTCTTTGATGTGTCAGCAGGTAATGTTTACATTTGTTAGCTAGCATGCTAGCAGCTGCAACTCACTAGGTGCATTAAATTCATATTTTCCATTGCCTTTGAAGGGTTACTACAAGTTGTCTGGGTATATGTAAGATCCTTAAAGCCTCAGAGATTTAAGTCTCGAACCCAAGGACGTACTCTTTACAAAAAGTTAAACTCATCCATGTCGTCCTAAAACACCTCCTTCAAAACATGGCTCCATAAATCTTTATCTAATCTCTATAAAACTCCAGCCACAGGTATTTGCAAAGAAACAAGGCATAACTTTTATTCTCGCTGTATTGTTGTAGCCACTGCTGCCATGTCTTGGAGACAATAAAATGAATAATAGACAAATAAAAACGTACAGATTCAGTCCATTCTCAGGATAAGGCATAACTATGTCAGAAAAGTGGCTTGTATGAAGTCAAACTATTTCATTCGTACAAAAAAACATTTAAAGGAGGCATACCCCCCCCAAAATCCCATGCCTAAATCCAACCATCCATTAGGAGATGAGCAAATCAGACTCAAGCTGCCGTCACACTGCACATTTCGCCCCATAAACCTCCATTTATATGCTGACCTGCGAAATCACATCACATTACTGCGTCTAGACTATAGAATACACAAGACATGTCACTCGTATCTTTTTGAATGGGGAAAAATGTAACTGTCAATAAAGTGAATCATCGATCGCTATAGGGTGAAAAAAGCCCGCCTTCTAGTACAGGAGCCAATCATCGATCGCTATATGGTAAAAAAAAAGTCCGCCTTTCTTGTACAGGAGCCAATCATCGATCACTATAGGGTGAAAAAAGCCCGCCTTCTAGTACAGGAGCCAATCATCGATCGCTATATGGTAAAAAAAGTCCGCCTTCTAGTACAGGAGCCAATCATCAATCACTATATGGTGAAAAAAGCCCGCCTTCTAGTACAGGAGCCAATCATCGATCGCTATATGGTGAAAAAAGCCCGCCTTCTAGTACAGGAGCCAATCATCAATCGCTAAATGGTGGAAAAAAGCCCACCTTCTAGTACAGGAGCTAATCATCGATCGCTATATTGTGAAAAAACCCCGCCTTCTAGTACAGGAGCCAATCATTGATCGCTATAGATTGGCGATACTCTGGGGGAGGGGCTTGGACCAGATGTGAGTTTCTGCAGATTTTGTGTGATTTGGATGTTTAGAAATGAAACTAAAGAGACAGTTGTTGTTTAATTTTATTGGTGATTCCAAATATGAAATTTAATCGTAAGCTTGGCAAGCAATTTTTTGAGAATTTTATGTTTCCCCATTCAAACAGAATGCCCAAGCATACTGCCCAAGAGGCGTTTCAAAGATGGCCGCTAAGTGAAATGACTTGCCTTAAAGGGACTTTGACTGCGTGAGACCAATTGAAGATCAATTTCATGAAATTTAAAATATGGACCAATTACTTGCTTTTTTAATGATTTTATTATAAAAATTTTGACTGAATCATCTTGTTTATTCCCGCATCTTTTCGCAGCACCGTGCGACAGAATTTCACATGCTCAAGCTGTAGTGTGACTGCAGCATTAGTCACTAAACAGTAAATAGATTAACTAAATTAGATGAATATATGAGTAGATGTCTATGAGACAAAATTATGAGACAAATTATCCTTTTTTCACTTCCAGTGTTCAGTTTCAGCTCCAATAAGTCATCCTATGATGTTCGAATCAAGCGGCAACCTCCCGCTCTCCCTCGTGAAGCTAATACAAAAGTAACTGAAACTGCAATTCATCGAAATTCCACTAGGCCTGGCTCCATAATAGAGCAAATTTCTATTGAGCCCACTGTTAAAATGGCCGACTTTAGAACAGAAAAAAACGGTGTTTACAGCCTGGTACAAAAAATTATTTTGGTGTATATAGCTAATATTACCCTTCAAGACAACTGTGAGGGGGTGAATTTTTTTTATAACTCGTCCGTTTCGTTTATATTGAGTTATATTCTGCATAATTAAGTTAGTGGCCATTTGAGTGACAGCTAGGTCTTGCTGACTGCAGCCTTGTCACCTGATTCCGGCTGATTAGCTGCTGAACTCTGTATATACATGACATTTTTGTTTTGTTTTATGTGGCTTTACACGGTCAACTACCTTTTGGAATTATTTCCTACAATAATCAGATGATATGGCATGCTGTGTGCACTTAATTTTGTTCACAAACCATTCAAGTGGCCTCTATTTCCCAGGTGAGGGAAATTACATCCTTATATACCATATATATAAATATATTTGTTTGTAATGCACTCCAGAATCTAACAGATTGATTAGCTGTAGTTATTCGCGTTTTCCTCCTGTAGAAAAACCTCATAAGAACAATGTTTAGTGGCTCAATGTATTACAACAGTGTTTTTAAAAGTCTAAACACTTTATTAATTTAGTGTACAACCAAGCACAAATGGTCAGAACACAAACAAGTCACAGGTAACGAAGTATTAAGCGTTTCTCCCAAAGAAAATCTCGTCTAAGCAGAATACTAGCAGGCATCTGTAGCTCCACCTTTTTGCATATTTTTGGTAACCCCGGGTCGGTGCGTTGATACGCGAACAAAATGGTGACGGTTGGCCATGCCTACTTGTAACTACATTTGCGCTCTTCAGAAACCTATGGTTCACGTTACGGATACTACGTCCATATCATATCTTAGTCTCTATTTCAGAGGTCACCACAGTGGAATAAACCGACAAACTTCCAACCTTCCAACCACAACTCAGTATTGGGAAACACCCATACACCCATTGTTTATTCAATTCAGCTATAGCACATGTCTTTGGATTGTGGGGGAAACCGGAGAACATGCAAACTCCACACAGAAATGCCAACTGGCCCGGCGAGACTCAAACCAGCAACCTTCTTGCTGTGAGGCGACAGTGCTAACCACTGAGCCACCATGATGCCCTAAACCTGTGAAAATGTGTAAACAAAACAAAAAATGCCTCACGCCACAACATGTGGACTGTGAACAGGAGATGCTCAAAGGCAGCGTGTCACTGTTCCAGCAAAGCTGATTGTTCACACTGCTGGAACTAATGCACTGTCCATCAGAGAGATTCTCATCTGCAGTCCTCCGGCCACACGCACCAACCACACCAGTTAATGGACCATGATCCACACGGTCTGCAACAAAACCCTGCACTCATTTCATTCCAATGGCACTTCAAACGCAAGATGCATGCAATCCAAATAATCAAGATGACGCCGTGCGCCAGCACAAAACAGCATGTTTACTGGGGTAAAGCATATAGGAAAACCTATTGAGTGTAAACTTGGCAAGAAAATAGGCTACACTTGACGTCCAAGTCATGCCTCGTAGAAAAGACTTAATGTGAAGCAGTCAAACATTTGGTGGAATTTGATGGAGAAGATTTTCTGGGCATGAATTAGGGACTAAAAGGCATCTATGAGAAATAAACAGATTCTACATGAAAATACACCTCATCGTACATCATTCATTCATTTTCTTTTCGGCTTAGTTCCTTTATTAATCCAGGGTCACCACAGCGGAATAAACCACCAACTTATGCAGCATATGTTTTATGCAGCGGATGCCCTTCCAGCCGCAACCCATCTCTGGGAAACATCCATACACACTCACATACACTACAGACAATTTAGCCTTCCCAATTCGCCTGTACTGCATGTCTTTGGACTGTGGGGGAACCCAGAGCACCCGGAGGAAACCCACGCGAACACAGGGAGAACATGCAAACTCCACACAGAAATGCCAACTGACCCAGCCGAGGCTCGAACCAGCAACCTTCTTGCTGTGAGGCACTAACTACTGCGCCACTGCGTCGCCCTCGTACATCATCCAAAAATAATCAAATGTAATGTGTGATGGTTCATTCACCAAAAAAGTTACAATTAAGAAGTGGTGTAAAGTAACAAATTACAAATACTCAAATTGCAATAATTAATTAGCTTTTCTGAGAAACTGTAATTGGCTAAGTAGTTTTACAAATGTGTACTTTTACTTTCTCTTGAGTCCATTTTTAGTGGACTATCAGTACTTTTACTTCACTACTTTCCTTCAACCTGTCATCACTACTTAATTTTTTTCTTGTATATGGAGATTAGAAAAATCAGTCCTGTGCTTCCTGTCCAATCAAATCACACATAGAAGATAAATCACATCTTAATGAACTAACTCAACACATGGGTGATTTATAATTGCAGCAAACAGTTTGGAAGACGGATGTTTACTGTATGATGAGCAAAATGGCCTTAAACACCCAGCAGGCATAAGATGTCAACATGACGTCAGATTGACGTTGTACCCCAAAGTCAAGGGGACGTTGCATTTTATTTAGAAATAAAAATTGGGTTGACATCAGAATTCAATGTAAGGCGGAAGTCAGTGTCTACGACCAACCTAATAATCAACCAAATATCAACGTCTAATGATGTTAAAGCTTGACGTGGTGTGGATGTTACCACTTTGACGTCTATCAGACATTGGACATTGGACAAATAAATGTCAGTATTTGATGCCAATATGACGTTGGTTTAAAATGTTGGCTATTTTTACAGTTGATATTTGGCGCCAGTTAATCAGGAAGAAACGATTATTTTTTTTTATTATTCATTAGATGGAAACGCTGATTTATTTGCACATCTTTTACATGATAATCCAGTTTTGCGCATAAAGTTAATTTGCATTTTGGGATGGAAACAGCTTTTGTGCTCTGGAGAACTAGAATTAAATGCACAGGCCACAAAAACAGCTACATGGTTGTTCAGAGCAGAATATACAATATTCTGAAAGATATAATAAATAATCTGATAGGTGTTTTGAGCTGAAACTTTACAGACACATTCTGGAGACACAAAAGACTCATCTTAAATCTTGAAAAAGGGGTAAAATAGGTGCCCTTTAATCCATTATAGATATTGAAATGGGAGCAGTTACCAACCTGTCGAGATTGTTCAATAAACAAGTCTGCATGTTTATACAACACTGTTGGTTTTTCAAGTGCTTCGCTAATTTACTTATGTAATGTAAATGTAATGTAATGTGTGTATTTTTATAGCGCATTTACTGTTTATAGCCACACACCCAAAGCACGGCACAATCAAGAGGGGGGGGGGGGTCTCTCCACACTACCACCAGTGTGCAGCATCCACTTGGATAATGCGACGGCAGCCACAGGACAACAGAGCCAGTGTGCTCACAACACACCATCTATAGGTGGAGTGGAGAGACAGTGACAGAGCCAATTGAGTGGATGGGGATGATTGGGAGGCCATGATGGGTAAGGGCTGAGGAATAGTAAGAAATTTGGCCAGGACACCAGGGTTACACCCCTACACTTTACGAGAAGCACCATGGGATATTTAATCACCACAGAGAATCAGGACCTTGGTTTAACTTCTCATCTGACAGACGGCACTCACTGACAGTATAGTGTCCCCTTCACTATAATGGGGCATTAGGACTCACACAGACCACAGGTTGAGCGCCCCCTGCTGGCCTCACTAACACCACTTTCAACAGCAACCTATTTTTTCCATGTGGTCTCCCATCCATGTACTGACCAGGCTCAGTTATATTAGCGCATTTACTTAGCACTGCTTTGTAGCAATGCTTACATATTCGTTTGTTTGTGTCCGTCCTTGTTTATTTGTTCACAAAGGAAAAATTGTATCGTTTTAAATATTCCAGTATCGATACTTATCGAAATATCTATATTTTTGATAACACTGATGCTAAAGTAACACCCATGCGACTACTTTTCACCAAAATCCACAGAAGACTTGCTGTATAATCCATGGCATGTGTCAAACTGGAGCACTCTGTGATAACTATATCTTTTTATACATCTTAACGGCGCTTATAATTTAATACAATCATACACAACAAATCTGCAAATGAAATGTCTGTAAATGCGAGATTCCTAAAGATGTTTTGAGTGAAGGTTTGTACCTCTGACCCCCTTAGCAAAGGTCTGAAGAAGCACATCATTAAGTTGCTGCTTTAATGAGCTTACAACTTCCTCGTTTTTGGGGCAGGGATGCTGTCTGTTGAGGGCACAGGATCTCTGCGGGGTAGAGCACAGTGTGCGTGTATTTGTGTGTATGTGTTTATGTGTGTGTGTTTATGTGTGTAGGATGCTAGAGGCTGTAAGCTCAGGGTTTTATGAGCTGGTACCTCCTGTCTGGCACAAATTTACAGAAAAGAATTGTTTCCTGAGGCCCACACTGCCAATCACACAATTCTTAAAGCACAAATATACATAATGCTATGCAAACTTTACATTTCAGGGCACATGTAATGCACAAAATAAGTCCCGATGTTTTTTATTTATTTATTATTATCTGTTGATAGCAGTGTTTGGTGGTTCTATGCTTTATATTAATTTTTAAATAGAAATTACGACAAATTCCACAATTTTAATTTGATGTTTTTATCAAATAAATGCAGCCATAATGAGACTTGTTAAGAAAAATTCAAACCGAGCCCAATCTTTTCAACATATTTTAAAATGATACAGTTGAAGGCAATAAAATTATTATTTTTTAACATTTGTATAATAATAATAATAATTATTATTATTATTATTATTATTATTATTATTATTATTATTATTATTATTATTTATACTTAAATTATTTCCCAGTGTTGGGTTACAGCTGGAAGGGCATCCGCTGTGTAAAACATATGCTGGATAAGTTGGTGGTTCACTCCGCTGTGGTGACCCCAGATTAATAAAGGGACTAAGCTGAAAAGAAAATGAATGAATCATAGGTATATTATTATAAAGGTCAATGTTATTACCCATCTTGACAATTTATTTATATACAAAAAAAATTTGATTGCTTCCAAACAAAACTATGTCTAATTAATTAAAATGATTGATTAATTAACCTAACTTCCCTAGTTATACCAGTTAACCCTTTTAAATTGCATTTTAAAGGTGCAGTATGTAAGTTTGACACCCAGTGGTTGAACTAGGTATTGCACTCCTGGTTCAAAACACACACGCACAGGTTGCCAGATTGATGAAATAAACAGAAGTGTGCCTGACTATCGAGCCTAAAGGCTGTTTTAAGTCGTAATCTAAATAAAAGCAGCGGCACACGATAGAAGGAGTATTTTCCATTTTAAAAGGCGTAATTTTATAAACGGCTTCTATTTTTTTGTTGATTATTACAAATATGAACATAAAGAGGAGATATAGGGTGCACTGGAAATTTCATCCATCATAATAGACTGGTGGTGTGACACATTTGAGAAAGACCTTGGAAAAAAATCCTCCATTCTCTGACCCTCATTAACCTCTCCGGCCGCAGCTCTGGCCTTTCAGACAGAAGCCAAACACAACAGTGATTAATGCAGGTCTGCAGCTCAGGAAGACGTCTGTAAATCTCGGTTTGAGTGCACAGGGTCACAGTGATGGAGCTGTGACAGAAACATTGGACATTTCACACAGCAGAGAGGGACTGACACTCAATACCTTCCCTGTATAAAGTCCAAATTTACGATGTTTATTTTGCTTGCACACATTGTTGTTCTTTATGTAAACAATTAATCTGTGCAAGTTAGTTCACTGAACAAAAAAAGGGTTGTTTTGGTACGCTGTCAGACTTTAGTTCAATTTTACAGTTATTTACTGCAAAAATGCCCGGTAAAATACCACATACATTCTTTATAGTTCCCTACTGTAATATGCACTGCATTGGGGGTCATTTTAAATCTTTTACAGTAACTTACTGCATATTAGGAATTTGCGGTATTCTACTGTAATCAAAGTACTTGAGAACACTGTTAGAATTTGCTGCAATTTTACAGTTATTTACTGCAAAAAACGGCCAGCGAAATACCACATACATTCATTACAGTTCACTACTGTAATATGCACTGCATTATGGGTCATTTTAAAACTTTTACAGTAACTTAAATGAAGACAAAAATGAGGCATTAATGAAAAAAATAGTCACTTGTTTTGAATTAATTAAATTCAATAGTAAATACTAAAAATAAAAGTTCTGTGCCACAAGTGTAAACTGTAAACAAATTACAGTAAAACTACAGTAAAAATTGTCATACTGTAAAATTTAAATGTGATAAATGGCATTTTACCATAGAAAGAAGTTGTGTTAAGGCTATTTCACTGTAAAAAAAAAAACAAAAACAAAAAAAAAAACAAATTGAGGACCTTGCTACAGTAAAACACATTTACAGGTAAGTTACTGTAAAGGCACAGTAGCAGTAACTTGCTGACAACAGTGACAGATAATCTAAATCCTATGGTATCTTAAAGTTTTAGCTGTTTTTGTTAAATTTTTAAGTAAAAAGAATTGTTGATTCACCGTAAATTTCTTAAAAACTAAATATTTAGAATGTTTGTGTGTAAAAAAAGTGATTTTTGAATGATTTTATGAAGTTTTGTGTTATTGTTAAAAAAAATTTGTCATACTTTTAAACTGTAATCAGCTCTGTTCATTTTAGATGTTGTAACTGTAGTAATTATTTTGAAATGATATTTTGTCAAGGTGGGACATGCCCCATGTAAAAAAATACTATTGTAACTAATTTATAGTAAATACTATAGTATGTTTATATATATTATAGTATTTACAACTCTTTGTTAAGTATTATGTGAAGTTAAGTATAGTGAACTATTAAACTGTAATGAATACTGTAGTAGTTTTTACTACAGTAAACTCTGCTGTATTGTAGTACAATATAGCCTATAGTTCTATAGTAAACACATTATTAGAACATTGTTCAACAGCAACTACAGAATTACCACAACAGATTGAAGTACATTACCACAGTATAATTCCAAAACTCTATAGTTTCTACTATAAATTACTATAGTATTTTTTCATATGGGTGTAAAACTAGATTTGACAGTACTGTTTCTGTTATTGTACGGAGTGTTTTTACAAAATGTCTAAATTAATAAAACTTTCAAGGAATTTTTCACAGTATTTCCTATAATATTTTTTCTTCTAGAGAAAGTCTTATTTGTTTTATTTTGGCTAGAATAAAAGCAGTTTTTAATTTTTTAAAACTATTTTAAGGTAAATATTATTAGCCCAAATTACCATAACTTGCCTAACTAACCCAGTTGAGCCTTTAAATGTCTTTTAGCTGAACACTAGTATCTTGAAAACATCTAAACAAATATTATTTACTGTCATCATGGCAAACATAAAATAAATCAGTTTTTAGAAATTAGTTATTAAAACTAATAATTTAGTAGGGCTAATAATTCTGACTTGAATTGTATATATCAAACAATTACTAAATATATCAATAGTTTGAGCTAAATGTGGAAGATACCGAAAACTGAAAGTGACAAACAGCAGCCCCAAGTCATGTGGTGCAGTGTGATTTCCCTGACATGCCGGTATAATTGTATAATGTAATGAGTAAAACATTGGATCAGCTGTTGAAGAGACTCTGTCACTGGTATGAGTGCTGAAGTCAGTCTCTGTCCTCACAGCTGTCCACACACACACATATGGACAGCCTGACCTTGAGCTGGACAAATGTACATGGAGCTTTAGACTGAAAAAACCTGCCTAATATCTTTATAATTAAAAACACTGTAAAAGCAATTAGTTACTTTAATTAAAAAAAAAGTGTGAAAAAAGTGAGAAAACTCATATCGTTCCATTAATTAATATATTTATTTACACAATCAGACAACAAACAATACATTTATGTACAGTATTTATACATTTTTGTTAACAATAGTGAAAAAGTAATTTAGTGTTAGTTGTTTTTAACTCACAGTGCATTCACTAACTAATAACTCATTAACATTACCAATTATTTCTAGCATTAATTCATTTTTTTAATCAATAAATTAAATCTTAAAATATTTTCAAATATAAATCATGCATTTTAAATTGTAATAATGTTACTCTTTTACTGTATTTTTGGTCAAATAAATGCAAACTTGAGTGATATCATAAATGACTTTTATCATAATCACTTGCATCATAATCATATCAATTATATCATAATCATAAGTGCCTTTACCAAATATATTAAAATATATTAATTATTTAAAACCTATAACCGGCAGTTTACTATAGAACGAAGCAGGCAAGGAAAGAGAGAGGAGGAAAAGGTGAAGTAAGAGATGGTATGAGGACAACTTGTACCATAATTCCCAGCTGCCACATGCCACTTCAGCTTCGTCGCTACTAACTTTTCACACGTGAACCCATGAAGATGGCTTTGCTGACCTCTTCTTCTCTAGAATATTACACATTACAATTTTGGCAACACCAAGATGGGTTTCGATCCCTAGAAAATGTATGAACTGGTATGTTTGACTGCAATTTGGATTAAAGAGCCTGCCAACAGAATCAAACTGACAGAATCAAGCCAATACATCAGACTCCGACAAACCCCAGAGAATCTATTACAAATGAATTGATAGACATTCTCAGGAATTTCGCAACACGTAGTTAAATTTCCAATCATGTTGACTCCTTAGTTACATAGGTTTGGCATATTGCCACTTATGTTGGGTCACGTCACACCTCTGCTGCGCTCGCTCCCGAAAGGATCAAGTTCAAAACACTTGTTTAGTCAAATAGGGCTGCCGACGGACATGCTGGCACTCTGAGCTATTATTCCTGTCCTCAAACCCAAATATTAGACAAAACTGGTCCATATATATATATATATATATATATATATATATATATATATATATATATATATATATATGAGCAATATCACACAAGTAGCAGTGCAATATGGCTGTATATCGGCACTGGTGGGAGGTGAGAGGCCATAGGCCGAGTCCCTTATGCACCATTCACACGGGGCATCAGCGTTAATGCTTCCCATTCACTTTGAACTGCATTGTGGATCCGTCGGCGCTGCTTCAGTGGCGTTGCTCGCTGCAGAAGTTGGGAAATTCTCAACTTTTCAAGCACCAACAGAAGCATCAGCCAATCAGATCGCTTTAAGCAAATACTCCAGCTCAGACAGTAGCCGGTTGCAGACTTACTTCATTGACTGATGCTGTTATGACGATCGCATCAGCCCAACTTCTAACATGCCCTCAGTCAAGCGCTGACACTAAAGCACCGTATGACTGCATGGTTAGTGTCCCACCAGTGACATTATACAGCCATATCACACTGCTACAAGTGTGATATTGCGTTTATACCACTGTTTGACGGCATAATCGTGTAAATGAAAAAGAAAATCAAACAAGGAGAGTCTTAACAACTTTTTTGTGTGAGGAACTACTTTCTTCCGCCATTCATTCACATCTGCAGCTGACGACAGAACAGCAGAAACCGTTGCTACTTCTCCAACGTCATTTTAGAGCTAGTATTTGAATTATTCCCTAGCGTAATGTCTAAAGGGATGATAAAACAGGGGATTTTGCTCACATTTTAAAATTATAAGGCTGAATGGCATGAAATGCCATCAGTCTACATAGATTTCCCAGTATTTCTCTGTTGCAATCGGGATATCACAATAATTAACCCCCAAAAAGCCAAACCAAACACTACCAGATTACTATGGTATAAATACAGCACTACAACATACAAAAGAGAGAGATCGACTTAAAATGTCACTTACCTGTTCTATAATGATTTGTTCAGTTGTAGTTTGAAATGGTGTTCGGTCAATAAATACCGATATCGATTTTATCACCCATCCCTAGTGTATGCTTTTTCAGATCTCAAATTTATCTCGGGAGTGCCATTCGCACCTGCTCTTCTTGTGTAAATCCATCAGAGGCCATTGTTGACTGACTGACTGACTGACTGACCAACTGACCCCCAACCACCCCCTTCCGTAAACCGAACCGAAAGTGTTTTCACAAGCACCAACAGACCACCACCAACTCACTTCCCTAAACCCAACCGACAGTGTTTTCAAAAGCAATCCAGAAAAAGAAAAGCCCTCGCAGCCACATTATTTTTACCACATTTTCAGATTTTACCACATTCTCACCCTGTTATTTACTTGTGTGTTTTATTTTTCGGTGTTTGCTTTTGTTTTACGCGCTTGTTGGAAGTGTTCTTCGCCGGACACAAACACCGTCGTCACAGTCAACTCCACTCTTCTCTCAACTTCTCTGATGTACGTGACAAGTCACTGGACAAACTGCAAGAAATCCGTCCATACAGAGGTAAGCGGTCAGCTAGTAAGCATGAAAGGTGTCATACCACCCCGTATCGTTTGTTTTAAAAGGCGAAATTCAGCCATACGTATTTCTGGCTACATAATTTGCAATCTCCAGAAATGTATATAGGGCTACGTTTTCAGAATGAGCCTATGTTAGATTTTTAAAAGGAAGCGTGACACCAAACACCACCCCTAAACCGAACCGTTATTGGGGGATGAGCAAATCGTACTAAGATCAAACAATTTACACGAATTAGCCACTAAATTGACATGAGATAGCGTTGGATTATACATGAAAAGGCACAATGCATTATTTGGTACTATGGTACTGTAGTGCAGTGGTACTATCAGTCATACTCCAGGAAATATTTTTGGATTGCAGCTTAATATTTTAGACAGTGTTTCTAGAAAAAAAAAATCACTGAGACACAAGCACAAGATACAGGCATAAAATCAATTACAGTAACTAACTAGGTGGTCTGAGTGTTTGGGTGAAAGCATTCCACACATTCTCAATCTGACTACCACACCGAGTGGCAATTATCAGCAGAGAGAGAAACATCGCAGTGTAAGCGTGGTCTGTGCGTGCGTGTGGTGGATACATGCAAACAGAGCTACACACAACACTTTCCCTCTCACGCTCACCTTGGTACCCTATAAACGCAGTGCTCACGAAACACTTTTTCCTGGATGTTAGGGGTGCTTTCTGGTCACACGCGAGGAGGCAGGATGTTCTGCTCTGCGCTGTATGAGCGGATCAATGTCAAAACTGCCTGCTGTTACACTCCCATTACAGAATACATACAATCCCATATAGGACGATTCAGCTCAGAATCAAGGGATCGACTCTGTAACAGTATATCGTTTCATTTTGTGATTATCGTGGTGAAATGAATCAAATCAATCTCAATAAAAGTTTAGCAATTGTTTATGACAGCCGGGCCTGTGGCAAGTCTTTAAATGTGTCCGTCAAATGAGAAAAATGCTTGAATGGTTTACCAAACTGTTACGATGACAAAATGCTCTTATAAAAAAATGAATAACAAACTGCCAGAGCTTCATTTGTTAACATTTTCGCTGTGAGTAACTCTGACGATTGGCCTGTTGTAATCGCGGAGATCTTAAGACGGAGTGGGTGGCAACAGGGTTGCGGTTTTTGGTGGAACAAGTATTTTAAACCCCAAAGCATGCTGGTTTGCATCTGACATGTTACTCGGTAGACAAATAAGCTTGGAAGAGAAAATAAAAGGTTGAAAAGCACATGATATATGGTCAGGGATAATGATTATTTATGGTGTTTTGGTGTTTGCGTTTTCTATTGGCTTCTTTTTGTAATGAAAAAAGGATTACTGGGCTGTGATCGGAATCATCATGGTGTGTGTAATTTCGTTACTTGGGTGTGTGCAGATCTAAATGTAATGTCCGCAAGTTGACATTCTTTATTTACTTTAACATTTAATTTTAATATTGACAGCAGTAATAATTTTGTTTAATAGTAAAATAACATGCAAATTTTGAATGCATGATAAAGGCTAAATTAAATTCATAACAGTGCAACAATTGTCTCAAAAGAGCTTCTAATTAACTAAAAAAGGAAGAATCAGAAGTTAATCAGAATGAAGAAAGTAAATACTTAAAATACAAAACTTGCAACACCCTGCAAAAACCAATATAGGCTCACTTTGAAAACGTAGCCCTATATACATTTCTGGAGATCACGAATTATGTAGCCAGAGGAATGTACGCCTGCATTTCATCTTTAAAACTAATGCAACAGGGTGCTATGATGCCAATCATGTTCACGCTTACCAGCTGACCGCTTATCTCCATATGGACAGCTTTCCCACTGTTGCCAGTTTGTCCCGTTACCTTTCCATGTACGTTGACAGATTTGAGACGCAGAGGAGCTGACCACAATGACAGGGTTCGAGTCTGGCAAAGAACGATTCCAGAAAGCGAGTAAGACAAAAACAGAAGCTAAAAAATAAAATAAACAAGTAAATAACAGTGTGAGAATGTGGTAAAATCTGAAAACGTAAAATTCAGGCGAGGGCTTTTCTTTTTCTGAATTGCTTTTGAAAATTGTCGGTTGGGTTTAGGGAAGTGGGTGTGTGGGTCAATCAATACAATTGTTGGGTTTAGTGAAGGAGGAGGGTGGGTCAGTCGATCGGTCAGTCAGTTAGTCAGTCGACAGTGGCCTCTGGTGGGTTTACACGAGAACAGCAGGAGCGAATGGCACTCGCAAGCGAAATTTGAGATCTCAAAAGGTGTATACAGCGGCCTCTGGTGGTCGTGAAAACTGCTACTCCAGAATTGTATATACAGGTACGTTTTCAGAATGAGCCTGGGTTGGCAAAAACCTTATCAAATGTAAAAATGTACTCAAATGTGTCACTGTTTCATTCATTAATTTTCCTTTGGCTTAGTCCCTTGTTTATCAGGGGTCACCACAGCGGATGAACCGCCAACTATTCTGTTTTATGTGCTGGGAAAATATTTTTTCCTCGCTGCTGTCGCCACTGACATGGTTCGGGATCTGTAGAGCTGCGCCTCGATGGATTACTTTTCAGTGTTTGGACTCTCAGTAGTGATTATTAAACCACACTGAACTGAGCTAAACTGAACTGAACTTAAACTCTGAAAAGTGAACTACACTGTTCCAATTTGCTATAATCTTCTACGTGAAGCTGCTTTGACATAATCTACATTGTAAAAGCACTATACAAATAAAGGCGACTTGAATTGAATTGAATTTTAGGCCTCACGTTTGAGAAAAAAGGGAACTGATGTTAGGACTGTTCATAAAAGCCTGTGATGTTTCTTTACATACAGCGAGTGTTAAATCCAGTGAGTGCTTTACATATTTTGATCCTCCTATAGCTGTCAGCAAGCGCAGGCGCTGCATACTAAACTGAGCTCATTTATATATTTACCACCAGTGTCCGTCGGTCACTGGAGAAGCAGTCAATGAACTGATACCCTGTCGGAAGAGGAGGATGTTCGTCACATCATGGCGCACGCTAATTCCTGTGTCAGATTCCTGTCCCAGGCCGCCACCTTTGGATCTTTTAATCTCCCTCAGGGACGGATGGCTGTCTCCATAATCCGTTTCGTGACTGTTCCAGCTCCATGCCTCGACCCCCGGAGGTGACGATCCAACCTCATTTCCAGCGCGAGACAGGTTTAACGCCCTCATGAAACACTCAATGCTAAATGCTAAAATTAGCTTCTAGTTTGTTGAAACGAGACATGTTTTAATCCTGACAATCAATTTTGAGTCGTCCAAACAGGGAGGAACAGAGGTTTGACAGCAACCTTGGCATTCAAACACTGACATAAACATAGGACAGCGGGACTGACTGTCAATCAGAACTGATTCAAAACAAATGATGAATCTTCACTAGTGCTAATGAAGCTACGCTCTTGTAAATAAAGGTTAAAAAGCTAGCACTCGGAAGGTACCTTTTCAAAAGGTACAAATTTGCACCGAAAGGGTCAATATTGGTAGCTCAAGGGTATATATTAGTGCCAAAGAAATTTCGAGAGGTACACTTTGGTACTTATTTGGTACTAATATGTAACTTTGAGGTACAAATATGGACCCTTTGACACCCAAGGACACCTATTGTACCTGAGAGTGTACAGTCTGAAATAAATTACATAAAATAATGATATAAACATGTTTTTGCTGACCCGTCCTTGCTGGCTAAACACAATAACATGCAGCTTAATAACCAAATGAATCTAATAAGCTGGTTCTATATAGTTAATTAAAGGTCCCATGAAATTAACATAACGTTTTTAGATGTTAGTATCAGAATTGTTAGTTTGTAGGTTATCTAGTGCGCAAAAAACAGTGACAAAATTTGCATTTAGAAAATATACAACTGATATAAACGTGTAAAACTTGCAGTTTGTCATATCCGCCTAAATGGATCAACGCTTTTATTCACCTCATACTTCAGTTTCTCATCAAATCATGACCAATCAAATGCTCTATAGTATATGACACGCCTCACCAACTTCGAGACGTTTCTCATTTGATGCACTTGAGCTCAACAACTCTTACTGGCAGAGCTGTGATAAAACAAATCGTTGTTGTCTGTTTTTTTCTAAAAGGGAGGAGCTTCTGCATGTACCACCCTCTCTTCATGTTTCTGTTGAGATTAGAGCTGTAATCGGGCCATAAAAGTTAGGCCTGACAGGGCCAGAGCCAGATGAGTATATTTTTATTGACAGTTTTTTAAAAGCTCAAACCCGTTTACAGCTCGACATTATTCAAATGTGCACATGCACACAGCTCTTTAGCCTTTTTTCAAAAATGAGTCGTTTATATGTGTTTTAACATAATTTTTTCATAACAAATGTAGGCTATAGGTAGGCTCATATGGAATCCGCAGATTTCGGAGATTTTTGGCCCATCATTGAGTCTATTTATGTACTTGTAAAAATGTGTGTAAATTCTTATTTATTCAGTTTTTAAATTAATTTCAGTAATAATATTGGCTAATATGAAAGTGTTCCTTTGATTTGTTTACAATACAGTTTGTAAAGTAATTTTTTTGTCTTTTAGCTGATATCTTATATGATAGACTTGCTTTGTTTACCAAATAAGTGGATCTAGATGGATTTGCATTGTAAACATTAAATAAAAGTTATAAAGCTATTATTTTGTATTTCATTTCTTAAGTTTTTAGTTACAATATTCCCAAAATAATTCAGCATAAATCTGCAGATTTTTTACAAAATTCTCAGCAGAAATAGCAAAAATTGTCCACATATTCTGTCTGGCCCTAGCTATAGGCCTCTTAGAAGTTGGAACAAAAAAATAAAATAAGTCCTCTGTAACATCGTAACATCTCAGCACTCTAAATAGGCCTGGGTACATAGTATACACGTAGCCTTTAATCTGGCCATTAGACCAATAAAAATAAGTATTTTCTAACAAATTAAATTAAAATAAATTCTAAATTATGACGGGTATTTGGCAATAACGAAATTAAGATAAAGGCTCTGCGGGATTTGTTTCACCACTTCTCTTCAAAATCCAGCCTTAAGGTGATGGTGAAGCTAAATAATTAAAGAATAATGCCAACATTAGCCTACATAATGCATTTATGATTTAATTTACATTTAGTTATATTTTGAAAATCCTTTACTCACCAAGATTAGGCTGCGTGTTTCTGTGGAGGACAATATTAGTGGATTATTGAATCCACTGTAGATGGTGCGTCCAGCAGCACTGAACACCCTTTCACTGCTGCAGCTGCTGGCCAGGATGCATACTACTGATCTGGCTAATTTTGCAAGTTTTGGGTAGGGCTGTTTGTTCATCATCCACCAGCCAAGAAACTCTATTTCATTTTTCATGACAGCAATTTCAATGTAGTGAGTGACCTCGTAATTTTCCATGTCACCTTACAGTACGTTTTCCCACTCTCAAAATTCGCTCTTTTTGATGTCTCCGTCATCATTTGTTTCACCTTTGCAGTGATGGGTTTTGATGTTGTAACAAACGATTTGATTACATTCTCGCACTAATCAAATTGCATCTGTAGTATTGGGTTTTAAAACTACAGCGGTTCGAACTGTAGTTCTGCCGAATGGGCAGTATTAATAGCTATAAATGTGGGAGAGCATTGATATTATGTGATTGTATTGTATTGCAATATGGAACAGTTAAGTGTTGATGTTCAATCAAAAGTAATTCACAAATACTTGATAATAAGATGATTCAATGACAATAATTCTCTATGGTTACAACTGAATTAGTTACAAAATAACTGTATAAAATGATGAAATATGAAATGATAAAACATATGATATAAATTGTACCCAGCTTAAATGTAAAATTAAAGTTACCAGAGGTAGAAGGACACAGGGGGAGGGAGAGAGGGACAAAGAGAGCAGGCCCAGAAGTTAGCCTGATTGCAGTAGAGTCAAAGAAGATTCAGAGGAGGAGAGGAGCAGAGGAGGAAAGCAGACCAGGAAAGACAGGCCAGGAAAAGAAAAGAGCCAGAGCAGCGTTTTACCATCTATTTTGTATCTTTCTTGACCATGTGACTAAAGCCCAAATGCTGAGACATTCAAACTGACCAATCAACATGTGACCACATCGTAAAACCCCCAAAGTCCACATACCAGGCCCTGATCTTATCAGTATCTGCCTTTGGAGTCAGTATGGACCTTCTTGAGTCAAAATTACATGTTTTGTCACGTAAACAAACGCATATAATAATTTAGCCTCTTACACATCACATGACTATTCAGTTACCGCGCAAACCGGAGTGCAAGCCTGAGCCCGGCCCGGCCCAAAATGATAAAAATTAAGCCTGAACCCACTTTTCTAATTACTTTGACTAAAACGTAATTTTATTACTCAATAAGTAACTAATTACTTTCTCAATATTGCTTAAAATCCCTATAAATCTTAAGGTGTAGACTATGGACATGGCTAAATTTGTGAAAGATGATTATTTTAACTAAAGAATTAATTCATCTGAACTGGGAAATTGATATAAAACATTTAAAGAACTGGATTCAAACTTTGTGGCAACCTTTATTACACACAATTAGCTATTTCTCAAATCTAAACATGTGATTGCAACCTTACATTATCCATTAAAGAATTGTTCAATCCTCAAAAATCTATGCATTGTATCGATTTAATGATGTATGCAGGATTGATTAGCATGAAACATCTGAGTTTTAGACACATGGCAACCACTTGAAGCCACTTCTGAAAATATGGCGTATTAATGAAAGACAGGGATGCTTAAACGAAGCAAAAGCCCATAAAAACCATCCCTTCAAATCTGTTTCTTCGAGAACTACCCCTGGCAAGTCAAACCAATTAGACGTATCAATGAGTGATTTAAGGATCATTTAAAGTGCTGTATGATTTCATCAGATGCTCATTTTTGGTTGTTCTGAGGAAATCCTCTCTTGTTTTTACTGATTTAATGAAGACTGCATGTTCTGATGATGAGACTTTCTGCTGTGTGTTCTATTAAGATGCTGCTTAAAGGGATAGTTCGGCCATAAGTGACTCACTATTTACTCACTATTTACTCACCCATACATGGTTCCAAACTTTGACGAGTTTCTTTCTTTAGTTGAACACAAAAGAAGATATTTTGAAGACAGATGGAAACCTGTAACCATAGACTTCCATAAAAACAAATACTATGGAAGTCAATGGTTACAGGTTTCAGCTTTCTTCAAATTATCTTCTTATGTGTTCAACAACCTTGAGGGTGATTAAATAGTGAGTAAATTTGCACTTACGCTTAAACTGCTTAAACTATCCCTTCAAGCTGTGTCTTAATATAGAACACAGTGGAAAAAACAAGCCAAGGTTGAGTAAATGATGACAGAATTTTTAGTTTTGAGTCAACTATCCCTTTAAAGTGATCCAGATTTGTCTGTTTATCAGTCTGTTTTCAACTTTTGCAGCACATTCAGTGTGTTCTTAATATTTTTCAGTTTTTTTTTTATTAAATGAAGACAGAATGTTCTCATTAAGAAGACTTTTTCTGTCGTCTTACTGCTCTCTTCCATTACTTATTAATACCTGAAGTTATCTTAATGGCAATGGTTTGACAGCAGACAAAAAAATGTAACTCTAGTGATCAAAGGGATTCACAAAACTTGGCTTTACTTTCTCTTTTTATCAGTTTGAATGTCTTTTAATGTCATGGTTTATGAATCTTAAAGACATGACGGCAAAGACAGTGCCTAAATCTGGGCAGCCCGTGGTGGATTTGCAAAAACAAAAGTTTGTAACCTCCGGTTATGTATTTTACTGTCCTGAGAAATGTAGACCTGGGTACGCATCCGCAACGAGCCTGGGTTGAATTTAGAACCTTTTGTGGCTCTAAGGTGCCACACAATATTGACTTTTTTGAACTTTTTTTATGTTTACACAACGTGGACACAACTCTGGCATCTTTAAGCATTTTAAAAATTTTACAGATGCACAAGTGTGACGTAGTGAAGTGACGTAGCAAGTAAACAATTCAAGTCAAAAAGGAACACAAAGAAGCTGGCTCTAAATTCGCTACGTCTCAAATATTTGCAAATGATATGGATTATTCAGCCTGATCTCACAAGGAAACGTAACTATTTTATGTTTTGTCAGTTTAGTGGCTAATTCGTACAAATTCATACGAGTTCAGTCGATTTTAAAAAGGAACAGGAACCCAACACTGCCCTTAAACCCAACCATCTTTGGGGGATGAGCGAATGAGATCATACGAATTCATACGAATTAGCCACTAAATTGAAAAGTTACGAATTGCAGTGAGATCATGTTGGGATTATTAGATTATCAGACATATTTGCATGAGTGAATTCCTCCAATGTGAGTAACAATCACTGTAATAATGGTACCGAATGCTGCTTTGTTTTACACTTGACATGTGCGCTTTGGAAATACAGATACTGCCCTCTGCAGGTGTGGAATAAGACACATCTTCCAACAGTTGTTTCAATCGTTTTTTTGGTACAGACGGAATCTGATGAGAGCCAATGAGAGGCGAAAACACACTTGGGTTTCGTCTGCGCTAGTCGTTTGTCGTCAACTTGGTGTGTAATAGGACTGTGGTCTGAGTTGATTGTATTGTATTGTATCCCATGTTGATCCTTGGTAACAGTATGCCACTAATTCTGTATTTCAAACTTATTTTGCTTCTAATTGAAGCACAAAATACATTTTTGTGAGTATATTTTCAGCCTTTAGCATGGCCACTGGTCCTTTATATTAAATATAGTATAAGTATAGTATAGTAAGTATAGTATAGTGAATTAAAAACATACAGCGCAACCAGTATCATCCAAATGATTCTTTTGAATCAGTTATTTTTAGTGAAACTAGTGTTGTCCAATTCATAAACAAATGACTCTTTTGAACTGGTTGTTTTAATGAATTGTTCAAAAAGTCTCACAAACTAGCTATTATCCTTCACCAAATTAACTCACTGAATCTTTCAGAGTGAATGCAATGTAAATAAATGCTAAGTTCCACACAATTCCTTCATGTTGTCCCAACACAAGTCAATTAAGTTAACCAAATTGTTTTTAAAAATGTTAGTGGATTGAACATAAAACAATTAAGTTGTCCACCAAAAAGCTCAAGAATTGTGCTGTTTCAGCTCATTTTAAATAAGTAGTTTGAACAAGAAGAGAAAAAAAGAGTGTATACTGTGTTGTTGTTCTTTAACCACTGATTAGCTAAAGCGAAACTGTGAATCAGGACTCTTTAAAGTAATTACGAGCTCATTTAAGTCGCATTTAGCTTCTGGTTAAACTGAGCTCACAAACAGCATGTTTGTTCTGAACCTCCGCATGTAAAAGTGGTGCAATGGTTTAAAGAATTCGCTCTGAACTGTCTGTTTGCATTTTCTTGAAGTGAGCCACTCCACGCAAAAGGACTAAAAGGACAAACATCCTAAAAGAAGGAACGCCATCGTGTTTTACTGTTTTGTATTGAGCAATCGCCCGTGTCTCTCACACACAGGGTTGTAAATGGTGAACTGCTGATGGACAGTAAGCAGTAGCTGAAGGCTTTGAGGAAAGGCCAGGGTAATGAGGTCATCTGATACAGGCTGAGCGCTGATGGAGGTCTGGACTTAAAGAGCGGCGAGGACAGCGGGATACCGGGTCCGGGAGGGGTGCAGGGGGGGAACGGGGAGGGCTGTTGCGTTGGTCTAATTGTCCAGCGTGGCCTGCAGGAGGCCCTGAGGGTATGTGTTGAATGCTGACATGTGAGACAGATTATAAACACCATCAGACTGATGTACGAAGCTTCAGCGACACCGTCAGAAGGCCATAAATCTGCTTTTGATGCAATGGTAGACTGAAGGGATGTTTACAAGACTGCGTTTTCAGACAAAAATGGGAAACTTTTAAGGCGTTTTGACTGTTCGTTTACATAACAACGGCATTTTGGGGACTGAAAACACTATATTTTGAAAAACACTACATTTTTGGTAACACTTTATAATAAATGCACACTGTGAATCATTATTAGGCATAAGCAAATAGTTCATTCATAATTTGTTAAGCTTTTAAAGCTTGAAGATGACTCCCATGTGGAGAATGAAGTCACATGCATTGCTCAGGTGTGATTTTTTCACAGAGGTCAAAAGAGTGTAAAAAATCTTGATGGTTCAGTGGGTCTCGTCCATCCAAACTGATCTTTATTTAGTATTTTCTATTGGATTCAAGTCAGGCGATTGGTTGGGCCATTCTACAGCTTGATTTTCTTTCTCTGAAAGGATTTAAGAGTTTCCTTGGCTGTGTTTTGGATCATTGTCTTGCTGAAATGTCTATCCTGGGTTCGGCTTTATCATCCTGCTAATGTAGATGTTGAACTGAAGCAACTCATATTAACTTACAGTGACAAAGGGCAGAAGGTTGCTGAAGAACTATTGAGAGATTTCAGCTGCTGTCTAAGCATTCACTGCTGTTTTACACCTTCCTTTCTTCATGTGTTCAATACTTTTTCCATGTAAACTGCTAAATGGGACTCATAATATGAATGACCAAATGCATCAGAGAACCCAGCGTGTCATACGATTCCAAAGGGGTATTCAGAGTGTTAAAAAGTGAAGCGAAGCAGAGTAAAGTTCTGACCAAGTGTTTATATGCAATGAGTTTGGAGTGAGAATGTTTTTTACTTAACCATAAATGACCTAGTTGCTTTCCATACAGCTACTGTTTACTAACAAGGTGACAGTGCTTACTGCTGGCCTGGCATACGTAATTCGTAATACGTAACACAGAAGGACCGCCAGACCAAATGCGGAACCCCCCCCCCCCCCCCCCCCCCAAAAAAAATTATTCTTTCAATATTCACCAATATATTGTTCACCTGATGAATAACCATGTGAATAACACTGAATAACAAAAATACAGTGTCAACATCTACAGTATCTCACTGGCCAGGAGTTCACCAATAAATCAGTTACTGCAAAAATACTGTATTTACATTTACAGCACCATTTATCTTCCTGTATATGTATTTACAGAATGTTATGTATATAAATATACAGAAATTATCACAATACAAATTTAAAATACAGTAACATTCTGCATAACTGTCCTACAGTAAAATACAGTTCATATTACAGGTAAATACTGTGTCATTTACAGGGGCGAATACAACCAATAAACGAGGTAAGTAGCCACTTAGTGTCTCTAGGAAATCTGGGGGCCCTCAATTAATACCTAGCAGTTTCTATAAATTATATATATAAAAAGTCGTTTTCTATCATAATCTTTTATTATGATGGTCTAACAAATACACTTTTACCTTAATTATCACATTCATGCAAATGTGTTACCCCACTCCCAATCATAGATCAATCTAACAGTCAATGATGCAAAGCACAAGCTCTGTGATTGGTCGGCTTAGAAGCTGTGCCGAGTGTTGGTGGTGCTGAGAGTCATGAGCCCGATGGAGCGAATGTTTACAAGTGTCGAGTCCTGTGAAGAAGCTGCAGATGTTTCGTGTTTACTAGGGATGACTGACGTATAACTGACGTTTCGACACTGTCCAGATCCCGAAGAGCAAGTGTTTCAAAATGTTGCACCGAAGCATGATCCGAAACACCTAGGTAATGTGACTGGGGTGTTTCGAAACATCAGGTCACGTGACTAAAGCGGTTCACAGCATTGGTCATTTCAGAAGCGTTTCAAGACTTGCCGAATCTGCGTTTGACTTTAAGGCGTGTGCTCAGAGAAATTGTGCTGCTAATAGTCTGAGTTTGAATCCCGACTTGTACAAATACTCTGAAATTCTGACTTGATGTATTTTATTAATGTTACTTTTTTATGACCAAAACAAGACATATTTATTCACAAAGTTTTCGTTCAGATGTCAGACCAATGTTAAAACACATTACAATAACAGAGCATTTAAAATGAACATCTATATCTGCATCTTCCTGGAGTCAAACTTATTATCCCGGCATGCTAGTGAGATTTAGCTTCACTAAATCACTTTAAACTCTACGGCGCTGGGTTTAAGACCTCAATTTGCTTAATTGTTTCTTTACTAAAGCTGTTTCAGAACAATACATAAAAACAAACACTAGGTGTCACTGTGGAGATGGGTTTCAATACGTTTTTTAGCTTCGACACATTTGCTTCGACTGTTGCTGCGTCCCAATTCGCATATTTATACTACACCCTAAAAGTATGTACTTTTTTGTGAAGGAAAAGTACACACTTTTCAGTGTGTAACAGAGGAGTATGCGAGCTTTTGGGACATACTACTTCCTTGTTAACAGATCGTTTTCTTGCTTAGTTACGAGCCCTGTCAATCATCCACACATCATCCACATTTCTTTCATATTTAATTTCCTACCTTATTGGACAAGCAGCAGCAGCAGGTTAATCTGCCATTCACGAGTCTTTCATGCAGAGATATCTCCTCAGGTGTTAGGATAATTCTGCATTCAGACGTTAATGTCCAAACACGTCTTTATATAAGTTCAGTGTTGTTGTTGCAGATGAAATATAACACAGAAAATGCTATTAAAACATGTTCCAGTGGGCGAGATATTAATTAACAGTCATACAAATATCGAAGTCTTACCACTTGACGGTTGGTCTCGCGCATCCATCATGTTTGTAGTTTGTTTACACTTTTCACCCACGTTTGTAGTTCTAAATCGAATTCACGTCCTACGCGCAATGTATTGTGGGCAATATCAGCAGTTAGAGTATGGACACTTCTACACTTCGAGATTTTACCTGAAATAGTAAACCATACGGGAACCTTTGGCATACTCTTTTCAACATACTACGATTTGGGACATACTAATTCTACTTTCAAATACTATTTAGGACGGATAGTATGCGAATTAGGACGCAGCATGTGTTTCATGAAGCCTCGCTTTGCCCACCACTAGTGTTTACCTTATGATTAAAGTAGTTGCACGTCCGCCGATTCACACCTCTAAATGAGCAAGTTTTAGGTACTTGTACATTAAGGTATCATTCAGAAAAAACAAAACACCTGCGAAGAAACTCGATACAGAGAAACATAACATAACCTACTGTCAGCTAGCATTTCAGAAGAGCAACACAAACAGCCAACACAGAAGTAAAAATGCATACGTGCAAGACAGGCACTGAGGGTCACAGCGATCACTCGACGCAGAAGTAACCAGCCTTTAGGGCCACCAAATCACAAAATCCGCCCATGGTATTTTGCAAAAATCGTTAAAAAGTGTAAACACTGTACATTTTAAATTCACCCAGACTTTAGGATTAAATCAAGTAACTAAACTTTTATATTAAAGCCTAAGTGTGAGAATTAGTATTAGTTAGTGAAGAAATAAGCACATTCCTGCCTTTCGCGTGTCTTCAATGGGCTTAAAATATCTTGAACTGACTGTCCAATAAACAGTCGGAATAAATCTTAGACAGACAACAGCTGACAATCTGTCAGCATAGCAGAGTTACTAAATATACCAGACAATTATTCTACCACACAGGACGGGATCATTTCTGTTTTCCTCCATCTGCTGACAAGAGTTTTATCCGCCACGGCTCATCTGATGTCCACAGAGAGGAAGAGATCATTGTGAGGTCAAAACACCTTACGATAACACACACACACACACACACACACACTTAAGGTTAAAGCAAATCACTGATTTCTTCTGATTTATGAAACATCAGATTACGCAAGCATTCATGTAATAACTAATGTATTAAAGCACAGTGGTCTACCACAGAGTCTGCTGCCAAACATGCCAATGCACTTAAAGAAACACTCAAACTTTGTGGAAATACATTCATTTTACAACACCCATAAAGTTAAATAGTCAAGTTTTATCATTTTTAATCTATTCAGCCAATCTCCGGGTCTGGCAAGAGCCTATTTACCTTAGCTTAGCATAAACTACTGAATTGGGTTAAACAATTAGCATCTCTCTCTAAAAGTCAAATCAAAGTTTTGATAATTTTCCTATTTAAAGCTTTACTCTTGTGTATTTACACCGTGTACTAAGAAAATGAACTTCTTTCTAGGTTGATATGACTAAACTAAGGAATTTTGCTGCTGTACCATAGCTGCAGCAATACACGGTGTAACTATAGAGGAGTCCAAATTTATATAGGAAGATTATTGACCTTTTGATTATTGATTTAGAATTTTTTGAGTGAGATGCTAATAGTCTAATCGATTCAATGATCTATGCTAAGCTAAATAGATTCAAAAATGGTACTCAAAAAAATGGTACGAAAAAATCAACTGTTTAACTAAAGAAAAGTCAAATATTTCCAAAAGTGTGTGATTACCCTGCTGAAAAATCCAGCTTAAACCAGCCTAGGCTGGTTGGCTGGTTTTAGCTGGTTGACCAGCCTGGTTTTAGAGGGGTTTTGGCCATTTCCAGGCTGGTTTCCAGCCATTTCCAGCCTGGTCTTAGCTGGTCAGGATGGAAAATTACCAGCTAAATGCAGCTAAAACCAGCTTGACCAACCTGGTTTAAGCTGGACATAGCTAGTTTTGGCTGGTCATTTTTCAGCCTGACCAGGCTAGAAATGGCTGGAAACCAGCCTGGAAATAGCCAAAACCCCTCTAAAACCAGGCTGGTCAACCAGCTAAAACCAGCCAACCAGCCTAGGCTGGTTTAAGCTGTTTTTTCAGTAGGGTAAGAGCTCTGTTCAGCCAATACAATAAGATATACTTCTATATAAAAAGTATATGGGCAGCTACTGTTTATGTTAATTTTTTTGGGGGGGGGAAGAGCAAATAACATCTTTGAACATCATGAGATCATGAGATTATTTTAATAACTAAAACTGTAACTCATGGTTTTGTTTGTATGTGTTAATTTTATTTCTCAAATATCTAAAAATTGTTTTTAATTTTGCTGAGGCTAAGGTTATATTTTAATTATTTTTAACTAAAAAGAAACTTGTACGCAATTTGGTCATTCGCTTATTGCGATTTGACAGGCAGGAAATGGTCAAACACAAGAGCAAACAGGTACATACAAGGAAATCCTGAAGCATAGTCATGTCTCAGGCAAATGGTCAATACAGGCTGAAGACAATGTAAACAAAAAAACAAGGCAAGGGTCAAACACAGACAGACTAAACCAGGAAACCACTTCGTAATGTTACATGATATAAACCAACAAGACTCAGGAATGTGTATGACAAAGTGAGCAGGCAATATTGTCTGAATAATCAGTCCTTGAGCATCTCCCAGCTGTGTGGGTGTTTGTGTAATCAATGGAGAATCAGAACAGGTGTGTGTCAGGTGCATGACAGGATTTGTAGTTCTTATAGTGACAGGATTGTAGTCCAAGCGAAAGTAAATGTTTAACAGCAATCTACAAGCCTGGATCACTGGTGATTATGACAATTATATTATCGTCTCTGTGTAAAATACATGAAAATGTGATTTTGAGAAAACATTATGCACATATAATCAAAAGTACATTGTATGAGACAACATTATTGTTATTTTATCCCAAAAATGATTTGAATATTAAGTAAACATCATCTTTCATGTAGATATTTTTAAATTTTCCTACTGTAAATAAATCAAAACTTGATCTGTGATCAGTAATATGCATAAGTGCTTTATTTACACAAGTTTAAAAGGCAATTTTAACAGTATTTAGATATTTTTGAACCCTCAGATTCCAGATTTTTAAATAGCTGTATCAGCAAAAACATTTCCTATCCTAAAAACTTATTAATTCAGCTTTCAGATTATGTATAAATTAAAAATTCAAACAATTCTGACTGGTTTTGTGGTCCAGGGTCACATGCAGTCACCAGCCACTTTAGATCTCAATCCATAGAGCACATTTGGGATGTGGTGGAAGGGGAGATTCGCATCATGGATGTGCAGCAGACAAATCTGCAGCAACTGCGTGATGCAAATCTCCCGTTCCATCACATCCCAAATGTGCTCTATTGGATTGAGATCTGGTGACCGTGGAGGCCACGAATTTATGCCACGAAGGATTAGGTAGTTCTGAAGGCAAAAGTGGGTACTAATAAGGTGTAACTAGCTTTTTAGTTCTTTTTACTTCTGTTGTCCACATTTGTAAGTCACTTTAGATAAACAAGCCTCCCAAAGTATTCAATGTAATATATATTATTTCAAGAAACATCTTATTTTCCATCACTCAATACAATTATTTTGCTGCTTGTTCAAACTACTCATTTAAAATGACCTAAAACAACACAATTCTCAAGGTTTTGGGGAGACGACTTGTTTTCTGTTCAATCCACTTAAATTTGTAAACACAATTAAGTTAACTTAATCGATTTGTGTTAGGACAACATGAAGAAATTGTGTGAAACCCAGCATTTTTTACAGTGATTTCTGTCTAATACAGAGCCTTTGCTGGCCTTACCGACTACAACTTAAGCCTATAACCGATCATTCTACTCCCTTTTAAAAACCTTTAAGTCAATCCACAGAGAAACAGCAGGCTCTAATCACAGTAATTGCTTATTGAAGCCAGTCATTGCTATTAAAACACATCTAAATGGATTTCTGGCTCGAAATCAACAAGACGGATTTTAAGCAATGCTGTTCTGATTAAACGCGCCCCTACCGCATTTCATACAGCATATCTCTCTCATTAGCTCACTCCCGCTGTAGACCTATCTGCATTTACTTTCAACCTTTAAAGCACTTCTATACAGATTATTGAAAACACTGATTTATTCGAGGCTACACATTTTACTGCAATCTTGACTCCATTAAAGCATCAGATCGAGCTACTGAACTTTAAGTCTGTTGTGTTGAGCATGAAAACAACGATTTCCTGAAAGCATGAAGGCGCTTGTTGTAAACTCGAAGTAAATTCAGCCAGTTTTACAGAGGTAGTAAAAGAGACTATATTACCCATAGCATTTCCTCAGTTCCCACAGAAATAAAGAAACAAAACATGTTGAATCTGCAGAGGATGTGAACCAGCAACTGAACTATTTAATACACATATTTCCAGCACTAGACAGGTAAGCAGTGAACTTATTTAAATACTCGCTGTCCTTCTCAATCGTCTACATCACAGGAAGAGCTTCACAGAGCACACATCTGGATCTATGAAGTGTGTCCCCACAGCGCTGAGGTGAATTTCAACCAAATCAACATGCTTTTCATCTGTTTAAATAAATGGTAATCTTCCATCATTCAATTCAGCACCATCAGTTTGGTTTAAAGACCTGAGATTTGATAAACATTCAACCTGGCATTTTCTCCAGAATCCAACGGAGCGAAGGCAAAACAAGTCCACTTTTAGAGATACACAAGTATGGTTTTAATCGTATGGCATTTAACTGGAGTTTGTGAACTCCTGGTGGTTCATGAGGGAACGGCAGGTGGTTTGTGAGTTGATGGAAACCATCAAGACACAAGAGAACACAACCCAGGCTCATTCTGAAAACATACCCCAGTATACATTTCTGGAGAGCACCAAATATGTTCCAGGAGGTACATTTTTTTGCAGTTTTTGTTTTCACGAATCCACCAGACGCCGCAGTGTATGCTTTTTGAGATCTCAAATATCTCTCTTGAGCGCCATTCGGGCCTGCTCTTCTTGTGTAAACCCACTAGAGGCCGCTGTCGACTGAATGACTAACTGACCAATCAGCTGACCCACCTTCCTTCTTCCCTAAACCCAACCAATAGTGTTTTCAAATTTCAATTAGACGATGTCTAATGTTAAGCATCGCGATGGATGATGGCATCATCGTCATAGGCGGCAGTGAATTAATTGTTCATTAATAATTCATTAATTTATAACGAATTAATTATTTGTAGTCTACTGTTTCAACTACCTGACCCGCATGGTCTTTATTTTAGCCATAACCAAATCATAAATAAATAAAGATAAGTTACACACATATTACCACCTGTCAATCACTTTTCCCGTGGGACTCTTGCATGAATAGGCAGAGTGATCTGTGTCATTATAATGTCGTCGACAGACTAGGTTGGGAAAAAAGCTGCACAACCAACAGGAAACAACCAACAGTATCTGAGGTTTTCTCTAAAATGACTAAGTACAAGCGTGAAAGTGAAAGAGTGAAGCAGTGTACTGACGCTGTGACACGTTACCTGATAGATTCAAAAGACAGAAGAGTCGTTAGATAGAGACAAGATTAATTAAATATTACGTTTAACAACTAGAGTGAGACGTGATCCAGCGGTACATGTTTGATAAACTGTCCGACATGCGGTACTCTCTAGGGTTTTGTGCCCAGAGCACAGGCTGCTGACTGCCTGGAGCTCAGACTTGCGCACATGCTGCAGCGCATGCCTCTGTGTGTTTGTGTGGTCACGTGATGTGCGTTTTCAGCGGTATAGTGTGGAAGGAGGGCTTTTTAGAAATGCTAGGTGAACTGCCATTTTAAAGGGCACCTATGGTAAAAAATCTACTTTTCAAGCTGTTTGGACAGACATATGTGCATGTATTATGTGTATAGACTGTCATATTGGGGTGATATAAGCACACACAGTGCTTTTTTTTTTTATTTAACAACATAAAAAACGGTGGACCAATTGAAGCAGTTTTCAAACCGACCGCAACTTTACGGAGAACGGTCCCCCTGCCCACCAATATTGATTGACTGGCGCATCATCATATCCTCAGTTTGTTGATTCACGTCCGCCATTTTCAGCGTGAGTCGAAGCGATATCACTAAAGGAACACGCTTGCTCTATTTTTAGATGCAAGGCTCATTGGGCTCAACACAAGAGCAATATTCTCCACATTATCGCTCTAATCGGAATTATTGGTTGTATCTTTAGGTAGGTTTGCAAACATGTGTACTTCTCATTGAGTCTACCTTATACTTCAGCCATTTGCATTTCTCTCGATCCCAGAAGCTCCCTGTGATCTTAACTAGCATGCATTTTAGAATTCTAAACATAGGTTTCTATCAGCGTACACTCAAGTCGACGGCTGGGCGCCGCGGACCGCTGCAGAAACCTATGTTTAGAATTCAAAAATGCGTGGCGCGACGATTCGGGACACTTCATGTTTCTGCCGTGCCACAGAGAGTGTCTGGTGTGCCGTGTCGCGGCTTTGAGCGGCGCATCCGGTGCCTCAGTCAAAGTTAATTCAGTGTGTGTGGTTATTAGTTTCTGTGTTCAAGCTCGGCACTTGTACACAGTTGGCTGTAAAACTGTACAAAGACACAAATGATTTTGTACTCTCTGCTTGGTCTGTGTCAGAGTCATACATGTACGACTGAATGCTGTACCTCTCACTCCAGCTCCCTTCGCAGTCTGCCTGTCAGACTCTGTTGCAAACGCAGAGCGGGTGAGCTCATGGCCCCGCCCCCTTGTTACGTTGGCGGGAAGCCGAAACTAATTTACATGTGAAGCAACACACCCATAAATCAGCGAACTGTGGACACGCCCGCAACATGACACTTTTTAACACATTATAATAAAAAAATCTGAATTGTGTTTTAAACTGAACCTAAACTGGCACACTCAGAAGAACCATAATATTAATATTAAATCATAAAAAAGAGGTAAACTATGTGCCCTTTAAAACTAAGACATATTAGTGTTAATAGGGTCTAAGTGTGTATTTTTCGCGAGCGGGTTTGCGACGGGCAGGGCGTGGATTGCCATACCGGCTCAGCATTGTGATGTCTATCGGCCATCGGCTATCGATCCAACCCTATTTTCAGAAGCACCGATTGACCTGTCCAGCCACTTCCCTAACTTTGTACTTTGTACTTGATGTTAAGTGTTGATGTGTCATTCTTGTTATATGTGAAGCACCACCATGTTGGAATGAATTGCCCCAAGGGGATTAATAAAGTTTTAAACTAAACACACAACACATCGAGAAGAAAAGCACAATTTTTTGTTAACAAATCGTCACCTTAGAATTATAAGGTTCTATCTGACACTTCTGTCAAAATTGAGTTATTGACATATTCCTATTAAATGACAACTGATTTACATTATAGGGTGTTTTTTATAAGTTGTTTATATTTTAAGACTTTTTATTTAAAAAAACAAATGTTACACACATACTGTTTGCTATGGAATACAAAAACTTTAAAGCTCAATATCTCAAAATCATTCAAAACGCAGGTAGAACCTTATAATTCCAAGGTGACGAAATGCTGAGAGACTGTGATTCAGGTCCACATTACTACAACCTGTAAGCTATAAAAGTGATTCTAATGCCAAATTGGACTTTAGAGCAGCAGTTTACAACAAAACACTTTACTCGACTGCAGTTTAGGAATGACAGGATAGATCGATTCTTAATTGTAAAAGCCTTCAAACGCAGTCAGAAACAAAGTTCTCATTCTTTAAAGTGCATTTCAGTGGAGCCCAAACTGCTTGAATGCTTTCAAGAATGAGTAGAGGAAATATGCTATGGTAAACCATGTCTAAATCCATTATCTGAGTTTATCTCTAAATAATTCAAAAGATATAATAACAGTATTTATCTCCAGCTGGTACCATTGGATTTTAAATATGCTATTAATTCATTTAAATGAGAAGCATTTAGTGATGGCGTTGGGTTGGATAGTTTGAATGATACAGACAGATATGATGACCACCACAGTCATTTTTCAGCTCAGCTTGGGTTTTGGTCCACTGAAAGCATTTGCAAACATTTATCTTCTGTTGCTGTAGGGAACGAATCTAGCATTTATATTTTTTAGCTCCACTGGAACTTCGAACTTTGTCAAAATGTAATAGCTCCTCCATGCCTGTGATTTGCATGAAGTGCTGCAAACAGCGTGGAAACAAAAGATGAAGAAACAAGAAATGTCATGTTCATGCTTGTGCTTTATGAAGTCAATGAGCAGAGAAGAGTGTGTCAAGGACCAGTCATTCTTCAATGAATATTGAAAAAGGAAAAGGTGTATTTGAACTATAGTTGAAGTCAGAATTATTAGCCCCCTTTTAATTTTCTGTTTCTTTTTTAAATACTTCCCAAATGATGTTTAATAGAGAAAGGAAATTTTCACAGTATGTCTGATAATATTTTTTCTTCTGGCAAGAATGAAAGCAGTTTTTAATTTTTTATGAACCATTTTAAGGTTAATATTATATGTCTACAGAACAAACCATCATTATACAATAACTTGCTTAAATACCATTACCTGCCTAGTTAACCTTATTTTCCTATTTAGGCCTTTAAATGTCACTTTAAGCTGTAGAGAAGTGTCTTGAAAAATATCTAGTCAAATATTATTCACTGTCATCATGGCAATGATAAAATAAATCAGTTATTAGAAATGAGTTATTAAAACTATTATGTTTAGAAATGTGTTGAAACAATCTGCTCTCCGTTAAACAGAAATTGGGGGAAAAATAAACAGGGGTGCTAATAAATCAGGGGGGCTAATAATCCATTTTCACTAGCCACAATTTTGTTGTTGGGAAAATATATTTTATATGCATAAATTTGACTTTGGCATGATAAAATTATTTGATTTCAATAAATGTAAACAACACGTCGCAATGATTACGTTAGCACTGTGATTGGTCAGCTTGGTATCGCTGACGAGTGTGGCCCGGGACCGAGAGCCGAAAGCCGTAGGCCCGATGGAGGGAGTGTTTACAAGAGTCGAGTACCATGAAGGAGCTCCAGATGAAAAGTTTTGTTTTGTGTTTGCCTTAAGATTAAAGTTGTTTCTCGTCTGCTGATTCCCGTCTGAAAATACATTAAGGTAGCATTCAAAAAACAAAACACCAGCGAAGAAACTCGACAGAGGAACATAAAAACCTCACTGCCAGCATTACGGAAGTGTTATTGCAGAGCAACACAAACAGCGCGCAGAAGAATAATCGCACGACAACGTGCAAGGCATGCGCCGTGGGTCATGGTGATCACTCGACGCAGAAGTATAAACCAGGTTTAAGGCATGCCTCCCACCAGTGCCGTATACAACACAATCTCACGGCAATTCGTAACATTTTGATTTAGTGGCTAATTCGTACAAATTCGTACGATCTAATTCGTACAATTTAGTACGATTTGCTCATCCCCCAATGACGGTTGGTTTAGGGGTGGGGTTAGGTGCCACGCCTCCTTTTTAAAATCGTATAATTTCGTACGACTGAACTCGTACGAATTTGTATGAATTAGCCACTAAAGTGACAAAACGTAAAATACTTACGTTTTCTCGTGAGATCAGGCTGGATATACAGCCATATCGCGCTGTTACTCATGTGATATTAACATAAAAGTATGTCCTTATATAGAAATATATATAAATGGTAATTTTTGATATTTTTTGGTTATACATTTAGCATATATGGCATATATATTGTATATATGTAAAATCTGAACATGAACTTGTATTTCATTTGTGTAATTTGCATTGATTGCCATATATAAAATTCCTAAATGGGCTGACTTTGATGCGGCTGATCAAATGACAGACAGATTACTTTTTAAGATATATTAAACTGCTATGAAGATCAATATCAAACAATATAAAATAAAAGTTATAGTTGTTTTGTGCTAGTCTAAACAAGTTGTAAGAGCAGAGCACAGCAGTAACTTGAATCAGGTAATGCGGATCTGTCTGGCCCTGTTTACTCCTAGTGCTAGCACACATTTGTTGATCTAGTTGACAGCTTTAAATACAGGAGCAATTGGGGTGTAAAATATTTTCAACCACTTTGAGAAGTAGTCTAAATTCAGCTTGATTTCTGGATTTCGCAGGGAATTAATTTTTATATTTGAGCCCTCAAATGACTGAATATTTTCTCAAAACTTTAGACATTATTTGTTTGTGATTAGTTGAGGTGAAAATCTTTTTTTTTTTATCTCAAGAGGTATCTCATGTAATCATATGTGTCCGAACAGCCACTAAAGATCTCGTCGTCTTACCGAATTGCATCTTAACACCCGGTGCAAATGCAACCTAGATCTGGTTCAAGCTGGGCGTTCAAGGAGAATCCATTGTGTGAAGGTGGTAAGCCCCTCAAAGCAAATGATGCACACAAGCGTAAAGTGTTAACCGTTTTTCGCGCTCTCCCTCGTTAAATTTAATGGCAACTTTCCATGTCACCTGTAACTTTCAATAATGAAACTTAACACAATGTAATCACTTCCATACCGCCAATCTGTGCCTCTCACTCTCAGCAACACCTTGGCACGCTGGAATCTTGTGACCTACTGTAAGAGCGCCGTGTCAGACTCCACACGGGGAAGTGAGGCCCACACATGCTCACAAAAATCTAATTTTCAACAATTATTTAAAAGGCCATTAGTGAAACCTTGAACCATGGCATGTTGATGGTTTTTGCTCACTGGATCAGAGCATCATCAATTCTAAAAAATGTAGTTAATCAGATTATGTGCTGGAATTGGATAAATTTAGTCAGATAAAAAAGATATGTGCATCAACTACGATGGAAATTTACAGAATTAATTAAAGTAGAACTAAACTGAATAGCATTTCCCTGATCTTGACCCAACTTGCCTTCGCTGTACAAACGACCCAGCCACACTGTTCCAACCTTCTGCTCTTGTTTGAAACTCTCTGATTTTTGGGGAAAGTCTTCAGGTGTTTTTCTGCTGTTTTTTCATTATCAATAGACCCAAACCCCTTAACAGCACTGTTTGGAATCCTGCCAGAATATGTTACAGACCGATAGTGTAGCCTTTGCAACTTTACTGGCTAGACGACTTATTCTTATAAATTGGAAGTCAGCAGTTCCCCTTTCTTATCGCAATAGGTTTTTGATTTCTTACATGCTCTTAAAATGGAATTTATTCCGTTTGCAATAAAACAAAAGCCAGAACAGTTCCAGAAAGTATCTGTAATCTCTGTATCTTAATTGCCTTTTTTGTATTATTTATTTATTTATTTATTTATTTATTTATTTATTTACTTCTTTGTTTTTAATTATTCTTATTTTTGTTATCTTATGTGTGGATATTTTTGTGTATATATGTGGTATTTCACCTTTTATTCATATATTATAGTGTGTAATTATGTTTTCCTGATAATTTCTTGTTCAGGGAATTGTATCAGTGCGTTTATCTATATCAATATTATGTATATTTTATTGTCTGACCTAAGATGAACCTAATAAAGCAAAAAAAAGAATTAATTAAAGTCATGTGATTTGGCTTCAACAGATGCTGTGATTGGATAACTAGACTAATTAGTGGACCAATCTCGACTCACGCCATTTTAAATGTTCAGGACAATGGATTACACGTAATGCAAGTAACATAAGTTACGCAAGTTACGCAAGATACATAAGTTATGCAAGTTACGCAAGTTATGTAATCAGATTACAAGATTTCAAGTAAGGTAAAGTAGCAAATTACTTTTTAATTTCTGAGGAAATGTATATAAGTTACATGAAAAAAGTTACTTGGAAAAAAATCTGATTTTTTAACATGCTGTGTTCGGATGACTAGACTAATTAGTGGACCAATATCATTCATTTATTCATTCATTCATTTTCTTTTTGGCTTAGTCCCTTTATTAATCCGGGGTCACCACAGCGGAATGAACCGCCAATTTATCCAGCATATGTTTTATGCAGCGTATGCACTTCCAGCTGCAATGCTTCACTGGGAAACATCCATACACACTCATTCACACGCATACACTACGGACAATGTAGCTTACCAAATTCACCTATGCGTATGTCTTTGGACTTGTGGGGGAAACCGGAGCACACGGATGAAACCCACGCGAACATGCAAACTCCACACAGAAATGTCAACTGACCCAGCCAGGCCTCGAACCAGCGATCTTCTTGCTGTAAGGCGATTGCGATACCCACTGCGCCACCGTGCTGCCCGTACTCATAAACATTTTCTCGGAAATTAAAAAGTAATTTGTTACTTTACTCACTTGATAAAAGTAATCTGATTATGTATCGTACTTAAATTCCGCTACTTGTAATCCATTATTCCCAAGATTTGAAATGGCTAAGATGATATTGGTCCATAGTGGCGCAGTAGGTAGTGCTGTCGCCTCACAGCAAGAAGGTCGCTGGTTCGAGCCTTGGCTGGGTCAGTTGGCGTTTCTGTGTGGAGTTTGCATGTTCTCCCGTGAGTTTTTTTTTATTCTAAAACAAGTTATATAAATTACATATTACGTTATGTAAGTTACGCAAGTTACGTAATCAGATAACTTTTTTCAAGTAACTTAAAGTAACACATTACGTTTTTCATTGACAAGGAAATATCTTGGGTCTTTTTATTACAAAAAAATATGTCAGTTACTTAGTTTTCCCATTTATTGACTGACATTTTACATACAGACATAAATTTACATTTCATACTCACTTCACTTTTGCTGTAAAAGGGTCTTACATTTCAAATGTTAGAGATAATGCATTACAAGTAACACAAGTTATGTACATCACGTAATCAGATTACTTTTTTCAAGTAAGGTAAAGTAACGAATTACTTCTTGAGGAAATATCGGCGTTACTTTTTGAAAAAATGTTCTAAAAATGTTACTTGAAAAAAAGTAATCCAATTTCTTCAACAGATGCTGTGATTGGATAACTAGACTAATTATTGGACCGATATCATCTCACTACATTTCAAATATTTGGGATAATGGATTACAAGTAACACAAGTTATGTACGTTACGTAATCAGATTACTTTTTCAAGTAATGTAAAGTAACCAATTACTTTCCAAGGAAATATCGGAGTTACTTTTTTGAAAAAAGTTCTGAAAAAGTTACTTGGAAAAAAGTAATCTGTTTTTTTAACAGACTCTCTTATTGGATAACTAGACTAATAAGTGGACTGGTCTCATCTCACGACATTTTAAATATTAGGGATAATGGGTTACAAGTAACACAAGTTATGTATATCAGATTACTTTTTTCAAGTAAAGTAACCAATTACTTTCCAAGGAAATATCGGAGTTACTTTTTTGAAAAAAGTTCTGAAAAAGTTACTTGGAAAAAAGTAATCCGTTTTTTTAACAGACTCTCTAACTGGATAACTAGACTAATAAGTGGACTGGTCTCATCCCACGACATTTTAAATATTAGGGACAATGGGTTACAAGTAACACAAGTTATGTATATCAGATTACTTTTTTCAAGTAAAGTAAAGTAAAGTAACGAATTACTTCCAAGGAAATATCGGAGTTACTTTTTGAAAAAAAGTTCTGAAAAAGTTATCTGGAAAAAATTAATCCGTTTTTTTTAACAGACTATCTAATTGGATAACTAGACTAAGAAGTGGACTGGTCTCATCTCATGACATTTTAAATATTAGGGATAATGGGTTACAAGTAACACAAGTTATGTATATCAGATTACTTTTTTCAAGTAAAGTAACGAATTACTTTCCAAGGAAATATCGAAGTTACTTTTTTGAATAAAGTTCTAAAAAATTTACTTGAAAAAAGTAATCTGATATTTTCAACAAATGTTAAGATTGGATAACTAGACTAATTAGTGGACCAATCTCATCTCATGCCATTTCAAATGTTGACAAGTTACATAAGTTACATAATCAGATGACTTTTTTCTGTAAGTATCGTAAAGTAACGCATCACTTTTTCATTTCCGAAGAAACATTAGAGGATTTTTCAGACAAAAAAGTTCTAAACAATTTGTAATGCATTACTTAACGTTACTTAATCACTTAGTAATCGGATTTTTTTTCAATTGTGTTACAAACAACCAAGCCCAGCCCAGATGAAAAAAATGTAACGCAAAAGTAACGTAACACATTTCTTTCCTTGAATAGAAATGTAGCTTTTTAAGAAGTAATGCAAAATGTTAATATATTACTTTTAAATAATTCTACAAACACCTGAGCTAAAGTCCATCCTCAAATTAATTTTGTATAGTGACCTATCATATATAAACAAATTCACAAAAATCAGTTACCTAAGTCAGTCAGTGGAAGAAAAAAAAGCTAAAGTGGTTTCTTAGCATTCAGAAATCCTATTTATTATAATCATATAATCGAAGTAGCTTCTCAGAAACAGTGATTGATTCGCAAATGTTTTATGTGATATTTTAATCATAGCTTTGAATGGAAACATAGCTATTATGTGGCTTCTTCAGCAATTTCAAGAAAGATGCTACTTTTTTAGATTAATTTCCCAGGCTGGTTTTGTTCAATCTTAAAAAGAGAAGATGTTTTAATAAATTGGCTCCTTTATCTGCCATGAACTCCAGGGACAGTAAAGGTCATCGGGCACATGAGGGTTAGCCTTCTATTTTAGTGAATACTGTGAGCTATGCGGAGAGACTGTTTGAGATGCCACACTGCAATTCTCCTCTGGACCAAAGACAAATCAGGCCTCGTGTACAGTACAAGCCTTCAGGAAAGAATTTCAGGGTATATTGATATTAATATTATGGTTTGTTCTCTGCAAATGATGTAAAAGTAGTTGCAGGCTACAAAACATCACATGGCATTTCTAATCTAAAACAATTGATCAGCCCTCTGCTTAAAAACATTGACAATAATGTATTAAATCTGTTGGCTTAGAGTAACTCTGCAACTAGATGTTGACTAGAAGTTATTAGAGTATTAGTAAATTGTCTGTTTAATGCTGAATAAATATATATAAATCATAATCAATCATCATTCTGTGTTTAAAATAGACATCAACATTCTCCCAATAGATGGCAAACCAAATAACAGGTATTTACAAGCTATTAAAGTTCTAATTTTTTGAATGAATCTCAGGAATAAATGATTCAATGAATCACTCTTTAATTTGTTTCATTGCTGAATAAATCTGAGTTAACTAATCTCTTAAACGAATCATTTAACGACTCTCACTCATTAAGACCTATTTTATTACTGGATGAATCAGACTTTTAGAACAGATCTCTTGAACCAATGATTCTAAGACTCACGCATAAGGTCTTGTTTCATTACCGAATGAATCTGAATTTTCAAACAAATCTCTTGAATGAATCATTTAACGAATCTCACTCATTAAGACCTATTTCATTACTGAATGAATCAGACTTTTAGAACAAATCTCTTGAGCTAATGATCCTAAGGCTCACAGATAAGGTCTTGTTTCATTACCGAATGAATCTGAATTTTTAAACAAATCTCTTGAATGAATCATTTAAAGACTCTCACTCATTAAGACCTATTTCATTACTGAATGAATCAGACTTTTAGAACAAATCTCCTAAACTAATGATTCCAAGACTCACCTACAAGGTCTTCACTTGTTTCAATACCAAAATTTTTACTTGATGAATCAGCCTTTTTGAATGAATCACTTAAATTATTCAATGACACAAACATTATTTGACAATTATTAGATGGATCTGCCTTTTTAATGGATAACTTAAATTATTTAATGACACAAAGATTGTTTAACATTTACAGGATGAATCATGATTTTTTTTCAATGAATCGTTTAAATTATTCAATGGCGTAAATATTTTTAACAGTTACTGGATGAATCAACTATTTTGAACGAACCACATAAACAAATTACTCAAGTCGGTGCAATAGCCTAGTGCTTAGTGCGTCGACATATGGTGCAGTAGCACGTCAGGGTGTCCCGAGTTCAAATCCTGGCTCGAAGTCATTTCCCTACCCCCCTCTCTCTCTCTCTCTTCAACTTCGCTTCCTGTCTAAATACTTTCCTATCTAAAAAATGCCAAAAATAAATCTTTAAAAAAAAATACTCAATAGCACAAGAATTGTTTAACAGTTTCTGGATGAATGAGCCTTTTTGAATGAATCGCCTAATTTATTCAATGACAATGATTGTTTAACAGTTACTGGATGAATCAGCCTTTTTTAATGAATCACTTAATTTATTCATTGACATAAAGATTGTTTAACAGTTACTGGATGAATCAGCCTTTTTTAATGAATCGCTTAAATGATTCATTGACATAAAGATTGTTTAACAGTTACTGGATGAATCAGCCTTTTTTAATGAATCACTTAATTTATTCATTGACACAAAAACTGTTTAACAGTTACTGGATGAATCAGCCTTTTTTAATGAATTGCTTAAATGATTCATTGACATAAAGATTGTTTAACAGTTACTGGATGAATCAGCCTTTTTTAATGAATCACTTAAATGATTCATTGACACAAAGACTGTTTAACAGTTACTGGATGAATCAGCCTTTTTTAATGAATCGCTTAAATGACTCATTGACATAAAGATTGTTTAACAGTTACTGGATGAATCAGCCTTTTTAAATGAATCACTTCAATTATTCATTGACACAAAAATTGTTTAGCAGTTACTGGATGAATCAGCCTTTTTGAATGAATCACTTCAATTATTAATTGACACAAAGATTGTTTAATAGTTACTGCTTGAATCAGCCTTTTTTAATGAATCGCTTAAATGATTCATTGACATAAAGATTGTTTAACAGTTACTAGAAGAATTAGCCTTTTTTAATGAATCGCTTAAATGATTCATTGACACAAAGACTGTTTAACAGTTACTGAATGAATCAGCCTTTTTGAATGAATCACTTCAATTATTCAATAACACAAAGATTGTTTAACATTTACTGGATGAATCAGCCTTTTTTAATGAATCCCTTAAATTATTCATTGACACAATGACTATTTAACAGTTACTGGATGAATCAGCCTTTTTTAATGAATCACTTAAATTATTCAGTGACAAAGATTTTTAACAATTACTGGATGAATCAACCTTTTTTAATGAATCACTTAATTTATTCATTGACACAAAAACTGTTTAACAGTTACTGGATGAATCAGCCTTTTTTAATGAATCGCTTAAATGATTTATTGACACAAAGACTGTTTAACAGTTACTGGATGAATCAGCCTTTTTTAATGAATCGCTTCAATTATTCAATGACACAGTTACCTACAGGTCTAAGAATGTAATTGGCAAAATCTTCATTTGCCGTTTCAAGATAGTTCAAGATAAAATGTGCGCCAATTTAATCTCTACAAGAAATACATTTTATATGTGAACAATAAACCAGTGCTTTTGTAATCATTTTACTTTTTATAAGACAGTAATAACGATACTGTGTGGTTAAAAAAAAAAATTAGGCTGTTTCCTAACCATATAGCTACTGTCAAACTAATGCTGCAAAGTTACGTATAGTCAAGAGAATGTCAAGTGGACAATCCAAATAACATATAACCGACATGACTTTGGTTTTGCGAAGCCAGATGTAGTCCGGATGTTGTTTTTAAACCATAAATGAGAGCGCGCCACCTGTCCCAGTGAACTGATAGCTGGAAGTGTTTTATAAGCGCTCGGGGTCAGTACGCTTTACAACAACAGGTCAGTGAGCTGTTTATTTTCAGAGGGAGGAATGCACAGAGAGAAGTTTTGCGAAGCTCACTTTTATAAGAGAAGTTGAAAGACAAATAAAGGTTAAGATGAGGCAAGTCGTGGTAATGGTTTGAGCTCGAGAGATTCGTGCTCTTCTGATCCTTGACCTGCTCAACTCTTCTGAATCCAGTTCAATCCAGAAGTGCTCAATATCATTATTAAAACTGAAACCACCAACTTATCCAGCGTATGCTTTACAGAACGGATGCCCTTCCAGCTGCAACCCAGTACTAGGAAACATTTGTATAAACTCTGGAATAGCCTTCCCGATAATGTCCGAGGCTCAGACACACTCTCGCAGTTCCAAACTAGATTAAAGACCTATCTTGTTAGTAAAGCATACTCTCAGTGCATCACTTAGCGGTATTATACACGTATGTGCTCCACACAGGTTTTTGCATCTCTTTTATATACACTATGAACAGCAGCTACGTTAATTATTCTCTTTATTCTCTATTTCCACCTGGGGATACTCATCCCGAGGCCCTCAGACTAGGCAGCGCCACTGATTCGATCCAAGACCAACGACGAGATGATCCCGAGATTTCCATATCCTGGATGTGTGTACATTTTTGCATGCGTGAATGTGTGCGCGTTTGTGTATGCTTGAGTGTGTGCATGTGTATGATTGTTTGTGTCAGTGAGAGTGCGTGCATGTGTATGTGCATGTGTGTGTATGAACGCGTGTGGATGCATGAGTGTCTGTGTGTGGGTGTGCCTGTGTGTATGTATGAATTAGTCTGAGGGTGCGTGCATGTATGTGTGAGTGCATGTGTGTGCATGCACGTGTGTGGATGCATGTGTATGTATGAGTGTGTGTGTGTGGGTGTGGGTGTGGGTGTGCCTGTGTGTGTATGCATGTGTGCATTAGTCTGAGGGTGCGTGCGTGTATGCTTGAGTGCATGTGTGTGCATGCACGTGTGTGGATGCATGTGTATGCATGAGTGTGTGTGTGTGGGTGTGCATGTGTGTGTATGCATGTGTGCATTAGTCTGAGGGTGCGTGCTTGTATGCGTAAGTGCATGTGTGTGCATGCACGTGTGTGTGTGTGTGTGCATGTGTGTGAATATGTGCATGCGTGAGTGTTTGTGTATGTGTGAGTGTTCGCGCATGTGTGTGCGTGTATGCATGTGTGCATTAGTCTGAGGGTTTGTGCATGTATGCGTGAGTGTGTGTGAGAAAGAGTGTGTGTGTGAATGTGTGCACGTGTTAGTGTGTTTGCATGTGCATGAATGTGTGTGCATATGTATGTCTATATTTGTGTGTGTATGTGTATGCAAGTGTGCAATAGTCTGGGTGTGCGTGTGCATGCATGAGTGTGTAAGAGAGTGTGTGTGCATGTGTGTGAATACCTGCACATGTAAATGTGTTTGCATGTGCGTGAGTGTTTGTGCATGTGTGTGTGTATATCTGAGTGTGTGTGCCTGTGTATGCGTGCGTGTGTATATCTGAGTGTGAGTGTGAGTGTGTGCACATGTATGTGTGTGCGTGCACATGCACGAGTATGGGTGTGTGCATGCATGTATGAATGTGTGTGTGTGTGCGTGTGAGTGTGTGTTGTCGTATGTGTACGTGAGTGTGCATGTGTGCGTTTGTATGTGCGCGTATGTGTGCGTGCGAGTGTGTGTGTGTTTATGTACATGTATGCCGTGTGCATGTGTGCGTCCGCATGCATCAGTGTGAGTGCGTGTGTGTGTGTGCGTGCGCGCATGTATGAAAGTGTGTGCATGTGTGCGTGAGTTTGTGTGAGAGTGCGTGCACGTGAGTGTGTTTGTTTGTGTGTGTGTGTGTGTGTGTGTGTGTGTGTGTATGCGTGAGTGCGTGTGTCCATGTTTTGTGTGTGTTTTTGTATGTGTATGTGAGTGTGCACGTGTGTAAATGTTTATGTGTGTGTTTGTATATGTGTGTGAGTGTGTGTGAGTTTTTGTGTACGTGTGTGCGTGTGTGCGCACACCTGTATGTGTGAGTGTAAGCGTACATGAGTGTGCGAGCGTGTGTGCGTGCATGTATGAATGTATCGTTGTGTGTGTGTGTGTGCACAATAACATTCCGCTGTGTGTGTTCGTGTCAGTGAAGTATGTATGTGTTAATGGGTGTGTTTGTATATGTGTGTGTGTGTGTGTGTGTGTGCGTGAGTATTTGTGTGCGTGTAAGTGTATGCGTGTGCACCTGTATGTGTGAGCGTGAGCAAGCATGAGTGTGCTTGCGTGTGTGCGTGCATGTATGAATGCATGGGTGTGTGTGTACATGCACAATAACATTCCAGTGTGTGTGTTCATGTTCGTGTCAGTGAAGTCCTAATTCCTGGGTGAGCGTCTCTTCATCTCTCCAGCACAGCCGTGAGCAGCGGATCTAATTGCAGCACTTCCTACTGAGATATTACACATACGCACATGCCCTGACGGATATTTTAAGCCGGACCTTTTGGAGGGATGAAAGCAAATACAGTGCTGAGTCCATCAGATCCTCCCGCCACACCCAAACCCCTCTCTGATTTCCCAGCGCCTCCAAAAACCCCAGCAGATTAAGCCGTTCTGACACTCTTTCTGGACGTTAATGCCACTGACACATCGCAGATCAATAATGGACGGCTGCTCAATATGCTAATCTCCAGCAGGTGTGCGAGAGTGCAAGGAAATACCTACCTCAGATTTTATCTCACTGTTCTTCAAATGTAACGCAATCCGTTCATTTGTGTCTTTGATGTGCCTGATTATATCTGTATGACATAAAGTACACACTTCAGACACCGAGCGCTCAGACTTATTAGGGTGTGTGAAAGAAGGTCAGAGTTCACTACACTTGAACTTTCATGTTCACCAGTAGGTCTGACATGATATCTACCAAAATTTGTTGCGATAAATTATATTATTGTCAGTTTAGGACCACTTGAAGAGGTGTTTTTTGGTATGGGTGTTTTACTTGTGTGTGTCTGTACCTTGTATTCGATTATTAATACTAGGGCTGTACAATCAGGGGTGTAAATTTAATTTAACAGTAGGGGGGACAATACATTTAACATTTTCTCATGAGTAATTTTTGAAGTGGACACAAATAAAAAGACGAGACGAAATTATACGAACAGTAGAAGTCAGAATTACTATGCTCTTCGTCATACCTCGGTTGTAACGAGTGGTTATTTGAGTTACTGTTGTCTTTCTATCAGCTGGAACCAGTCTGGCCATTCTCCTCTGACGTCAACAAGGCATTTGCGCCCACAGAACTGCCGCTCACTGGATATTTTCTGTTTTTCTTTGTAAACCCTAGAGATGGTTGTGCGTGAAAGCCACAGCAGATCAGCAGTTTCTGAAATACTCAGACCAGCTGGCACCAACAACTATGCCACGTTCAATGTCATATAAATGACCTTTCTTCCCCATTCTGATGCTCAGTTTGAACTGCAGAAGATAGTCTTGATCATGTCTACATGCCTAAATGCATTGAGTTGCTGCCATGTGATTGGCTGATTAGAAATTTGTCAGCAGTTGGGCAGGTGTACCTAATAAAGTGGCCGGTGAGTGTAAATTAAAAATGTCTTTAAAAAAAAGGATTCAGTATTCTAATTATTTTTAATTTCTTGTTTCAAGCTTAAAACATTTTAATCAGTATCAGAAGTAGCTCCTTTAAAAACAAATCGTCAATGAGAATGATCATAAAAAAACAAAGATTTATGCTTCATTAAAACGTAAATAAAACAAAGCGTCGTAAATAAGGCAAAGCAACCCCAGGCCTCAGTCAATCACCACAAAACACACACACACACCCCACACACCAAACTCAAGATGTTTCCTGAATAGACCTGGCCTCGCCACACACTGATGATGATGATGACTTTCAAAAAAGGGTGACGAAAGACAATAAATCCTGCTAGCAATGAATCTGTGAAAGAGGAGAGATGTGTCCCTGACCCTGTCCAACCTTTCCTAAGGACTAAAGAGGCTGAAGGAGAGCACGCCAGGCTGAAAAATGAGTAGTGAGCGGGTGAAAAGAGCTTTTTGGTGGAGAGTTACAGATCCTGGTGGTCAAACAGGGCCTGCTGGTGTTCACTGGAAATGGGCGATAACAGGCGAATCACTTAACGTGCAAGGACAACCATCTCAATCCACGGGTAATTAGGCAGGGCTCACCTCAACATGAGGGAATGACAAGAAGCTATTTATTAGGGAGGAAGGAAGGCCGGGAAATAAAGACATGACAGAGATCTCCTGCAGTGGTTAGTGCAGATCTATGTTTTGGTAGACATTAATAAACAGATGAATAAATAATTCAGTGATATAAGAAGACTACTATAAATAATTAAGGCTTTCATAATAATGGTAAAAAATTACAAGTTATAATAGACTTAATATTAACATTAATTAAAATCTACACCTAATTAAAAATATTAGTAAGGTATGGGTTAAATAATTATAGCATTTTTAAAAAGTGTAGATATGTAAGACTTATTTACTTCTGATATACTTCTATACTGTATAATTTCAAAATATTTTAATAATTATTCAGTTTTTTTTTAGGTTTAGTACACTGTAAAAAAAAACTGGGTTCCACACTATTAATCTGTGTTGGGACAACATGAAGGAATTATGTTTACTTATTACGTTTTACATATTTAAGTGGATTGAACATAAAACAATTAAGTTGTCACAAAAAAGCTCAGGAATTTTGTTGTTTCAGATCATTTTAAATGAGTAGTTTAATAAACAGGATGCGTAATTTTTTGAATGTCAGTGTTGGGCATGCTACTAGCTTAACTACATTTATCAGTAGCGTGACGGTAATGTCGCTACTTTATAAATCCAATAGCTTTTCAGTAGCAAAGCTATTATTTTGTGAAGTAGCGCAGTAACGTCCACACCAAGCGGCAACCTCCCGCTCTCTCTCGGGAAGCCCATACGGAAGTAACTGAAACTGCAATTCATCAAAATTCCGCTAGTCCTGGCTCCATAATAGAGCAAGTTGCAATTGAGCCCACTGTTAGAATGGCCAACTTTACAGCAGAAAAAAAGGTGTTTACAGCCTGGTACAAAGAACGATTTTGGTTCGTATAGCTATTATTACCCTCCATGACAACTGTGAGGGGGGTGAATTTTTTTATAACTCATCCATTTCCTTTATATTAGGTTATATTAAGTTTGCATAATTAAGGGCGTGGCCACTTGAGTGACAGCTAGGTCTTGCTGGTCGCCGTCACTTCACCTCAGCTAAATCCGGCAGATTAGCCACTGATCTCGGCATATTCATCGTATTTTTGTTCTGTTTTATGTGGCTTTACACAGTCAGCTGCCTTTTGGACTTATTTCTTACAATTATCAGATGATATGGGATGCTGTGTGCATTTAATTGTGCTCACAAACCATTCACGTGGCCTCGTTTCCCATGTGAGTAAAGTTATATACTTGTATACCATCTCTATAAATGTATTTGTTTTATTTAAGATCATTTATCATTAAGATTTTTCTTTAGACCCGTAAAGCACTCCAGAATGTGACAGATTGATTAGCTGTAGGCTCTAGAACAGTCATCTAAAGCGTTGTCATACAGCGTTATGCCTGGATTTCATCAATAGTCTTGCATTCACAAACACACACTATATCTGAAGTGTTTGGAAGTAATTCGCGTTTTCCTCCTGTAGAAAAATGTCATAAGAACAATGTTTAGTGGCTCAATGTATGACTACAGTCTAAACACTTTATTGATATAGTGTACAGCCAAGCACAAGGGGTCAGAACACAAACGAGTCGCAGGTAATGAAGTATTAAGCGTTTCTCCCAAAGTAAAGTCTGTCTGCTAGGTCTAAGCAAAGTGCCAGCAGGCGTCTGTAGCTGTGCCCACTCTCCGCCTCTTTGACCTTGTTTGGTATCCCGCCGTGGGTGCGATGACGCGCGAACAAAATGGCGACGGTTGGCCGCGCCTACTTGTAGCTTCTTTTGCAGTGTTCAGAAACCTATGGGTGACGTCACAGATGCTCCGTCCATATATTTTACAGTCTATGGTCCACACAGGCTACATTTACTGATCGCAGATCAATAAGTGACAGCACTAACATTCACCATTCATGAAGGTAAATCCATATGACGGCGAGAATGACGATTTCTTCTACCTGTTTTTTAATGGTTGACAACAAACTTTTTGGTGCGTTACTGCCACCTCTCGCTCTGGTCAGTGACGTCGCAAATCAATCATTGGGCTGATATGAGAAACTTGCTTGATGGAAAGATGACTGAAGGAGAGGAGTTTTATATATATATTTATATATATATATATATATATATATATATAGTTTACTGTAGTAAAGGCTAAAGTATTCTACGGTAATTACTATTATCTCATGATAGTTATTAATGATACTACAATATGTAAGTTAGTGTAATTTAATGCATATTTGTAAATATTTCCCTTTACTATACATTACTATAGTATTTTAAATGCGTAACACCTGGTTTTATTGGATTTTTTGTTTTTGCTGTTATATACTATCATTTGTTTCTGTTTGGTACAATATTACTTACAGTAAATAACCAAACTGAACAATTCTGCCTCAGATGATTCATTGACAGTTTTAGTGAACACTAAGATATTGATAATTTAAGCTGCTTCGACTTAAAAATGAAAATTGCAAAAATAGCTTAAATGTAGCTAAACTACTTTTGCAAAGTAGCTTTTAGCTTAGCTTGCTAGATTTCCCAGGGTGTAGCTTTTAGTGTTGTTAAGCTACATTTTAAGTAGAGTAGCTAATAGCTAAGTAGCTAGCACAACATTGTTGAATGTACACTGTAAACCCTAATAAGTTGAGACTACTCAAATGATTTGAGGAAAGTGATTCCCTAAGTTCGTTTGAGTAATGGGAAATCGACAACTCAATTAATTGAGTTGACCAAATGTGGTCTCTTCATTGAAGTAACTTAAATGTTTAAGTACGAATAACTTAAAATGTCTAATAGACTAAACTTTAAAAATTGTTCAGCTTTTATAATCTTTACTTACTTGCTCCCAGGGCCATTTATATCAAAGTTAATATGTAGCCGCACCATGTTGGTGTAACATCTAATTTTTCGAGGTGGGTCATTATCCCAACTCTCAACCCTCAACCTGGAGGACCAGGACATACACACATACACTACTGATAACTTAGCTCACCCAATTCACCTACAGCACATGTCTTTGGACTTGTGGGGGAAACCGGAGCACCCGGAGGAAACCCACACCAACACGGGGAGAACACGCAAACTCCACACAGATATGCCAACTGACCCAGCTGGGATTCAAACTAGCGACCTTCTTGCTGTGAAGCGACAGAGCTACCCACTGTGCCACCGTGTCACCCATGTGTGTATACTAATTATGAAAAATGTATATAAGCATTAAAATATGTATTTACTAATTTAACTTTTCGGTTTTGTCAGATGGGTTCAGGTAGTGCCTCTGTCCTGCTGCGCTTCAGCAAAATTCAGTATGACAAGCAAAATGACAGCCTTGTGTCATAACAAATATCAACCAATCAGCACAGTTGTCAAGGCAGAATTTTAAGCGTAACCAATCATTTTAAACAGAGACATGGTGAATTGTAAAGAAATTAAAATGTTAGGTTCAGAGAACTTAAAATATTTATTAAATGTTTTTTGCTGTTAAGGATTTGATGCCAAAACTTGGTATTTTAAGTAATGTCAAGTTATATTACCTTAATATCTTTAGTAATGACAACAGCGGGGTTTACAGTGTATTATTGTTACTATAAAATAAGGTGTTGGTTGAAAATATGAATGTTTTTATTATTGTTATAGAAGAATAAATATTGCATTTTTACATTACATGAACATTATTAACTTTATAAATTATTGACATAATTTATATTTATATTAATTGTTTACTTCAATTTTTTTATAAATGTAGTTTTTATTCAGTTTGTAGGGTTTTGGTAATTAAAGGCTTTCAAGTCCAACTATAATAGAAAAATGCCCTGTAATAATAATTACATATATGTAAGTGTAAATATATATGTTTACTAATTATTAGAAAAATCTATATAATGTATTATATAGTACAGTGGTTTCCAAAATAGGGGGCGAGGGACAATGACGGGGGATCACTTGGTGATTTACAAAACTCAAATAAATTTGATTAAACAATTAGAATTACCATATTTTTATATATTTAAATACATTTATACATATATTTATAACCACCTTCGAGAAAAAAATGGGGGTCACAAGTCACTGACATTATTTTGGGGGTCGCAGGCTAAAAAGTTTGGGAACCCCTGATATAGTATATAGATTTAACTATATACACTGTCTTAAAAATATCCGTAAATTAGCAGTTTTCAATATTTTCTAATTCATGTTTTTGTCTTTTTTTTTTTGATTTTCCTCCAGTGTTTGATGACATTTTGGAAAACTGATTAATGGTTAATGATTAATGGTTTGGACAGCTCTAGTTTAAAAGCGTCCCTCTCATCAGTGCGTTTCCAAGCAGCTCCTCAAGGGGGCGACACACCATACCCTGCCCTGCGTGGAGAAGTTTAAACTCACGTCTGTTGTGGAGACAGAAATACTTCTCCTCTGATCCTGCCTGCCAGGACCACTCAACACGCTTCAGGTTTCAGGTGGCAACCATTGCTTCTAAAATGAAAGGGTCTCACCTTACCGTTCGGTGCCTCTGTTGGGCCTTCAGCGGCACTACCCACACAAACAAACAGAAATACACACTCACACAGACGCATAGCTGGGGCCCCTTCACACACACAGGACCTATAAACAGATGCCTGTGACCCTGCTCTTGTCCCGCGACATTGATATCTCCCTCAGATGTGAACCCGCATTCGTTTATGGAAACGCTGGATTTTTATAAGCACCATGGTTCAATGTAAAGAGCGATTGTGAAAATGAAAAGGACAAAGAGAGCGGTTTCTCAGACAAACCCCATGTTTAACAACTACATTTTGAGAGATAGGAGCGCCAAAAAAAGCTCTCCGCAACCACCAATTCATCAATGCGCAGCCGGCTCCACGTTTTCAGCTTCAATCTGTATTTAAAATCACAATTGGAAAGCGAAGACATATATTCGTGAGTGCTGTGATCTATTTGCAGGCTCGTAGCCAGCCTGGTGTAAGGGGTGGTTCTTTTTTACTCAAAATGTGCACTTTTTTGCAGTTTTCCACCTTATTTTCTTTTTAATTATGAGATTTAAATACTGTATTGTAGTGACATTTTAAGCACTTTTTATAGCTGGATTAGCTTGTCGGATGGTCATCATAACTACACTTTTTAATGTACCAAAATATTTCCTAAAGATTTAGAATAAAGAAATGTGAGTAAATACTTATTTTTAAAATACAAATGACATCATTTATCATTAGAAAAAATATTAATCTATTAAAGTTATAAATTAAAAACTGTAACCTATTGTCATTTATTAGACAAATAACAAACTGGCCAGCATATTTACCTTTCCTCAGTCAGAATTTGGCTATTTGAATAATAAAATATTAATGAAAACATAATAATAATAAAAGAGCTTCACAATTTTTCTAGCCTCTCTTGTTAAAAAGTACATTTGATTGAAAAACTCATGGATAACAGAACAGCCAAATTAGTATTCGAATTCATTTTAATATGGGCCGCTTTTGGTGCTTCACACCTTTCTATCAGTCACTGTTTGTTAGGGTTAGGAGAATCATGTCCATGGTTTAGAATGAAAGTTACTTTTAAAAATGCTTTCTCCATTTAAAAACAATTCAGTAGTGAACGAAGACTTCACTTACATCCGATTACGTGTTTTCTTGCACAGCTGGTTGTTGGACTCATGAAAAATAATAGTTTGCATTATTCACAACCAATCAGCTGAAGTAACACTGATGTGACGGTCAACAGAGGATTCAACTTGGTCTTGAAGCCATTTTTAGTGGGTTATTTTCACAATTTATGATGATGTAGCAGTCAAAATAAGAAAAATGAGCTCATGTATGGGACATGGGACAGGTATTCTGGACCTTTGTCGATGAGGGGTGGGTGTTTCAAACCACCCAAACCCCCTCTGGCTACAGGCTGATTTGACGTCCTGACTCCATTCTATAATCATTCCAAGATTATTTATTGGCGTCATTTTTTCATTCTTTAGTTCTTTCAACAATAGATCTTGTAGGAACTATTAACCGATAGGTTTCTTCAGAATGGATCTTAAAATAGACTCCAAACAAAAGGAGGATCAGGAATCTAATGAGAAAATGTTTTAGTTTTTTTAACAAATATTGAAAGAAATTGGAATAAAATATTAATTGTAACTTATTTTGTTGAGGACAAAAGTCTATTAAAGTCATTTCGAAAAAAATGTATTAAACTGTAATATAAACTATTTTACTGTAGGGCCAGGGGCTAGCGGACATTTTAAAAGTGGGGGAACGGCTGTATGAGATCATACGTTCATATATTTATTAATCATCTGTTTCTAAATGGTCTGTCTCTAAAAGTGAGGGGGACGTATCCCTCCTCGTCCCCTCCCGGTTGCTACGCCCCTGTGTAGGGCTGTTATAAATGTTAAGGGTAACGCATTACAAGTAATGCGAGTTACGTAATAATATTCCTTTTCTAAGTAATGAGTAAAGTAACGCATTACTTTTAAAAAAATAAGTAATAACCTTTTGAAAAATGTATCAGGAGTTAGTTTAATTAATTAACTTTAAAAAAATAAACTGCTGAATTTAAATTAAAGTAGTCACAATGAATCACAGTCAATGAGACAACGTGTTCGTTACTTTCGCCACTCAATGAACAGTGATTGTACTTAAGACAAATAGTACAAAAGTAGCAAACACATTGCTTTAAACGTTCAGTAATCTGTATATACAGCATGTAGAGCTCTGGGGTCAGGAAGTTCTCAGATAACATTATCCTAAAATATTTTTGGTGTGTTTTTTAAAGGTAAACATAGGTTATACAGTTTGTTGTTAGTTGCAGAGTTCTGAACGAGATCAAGCCTCAGCCAGGTAATAAAAAGTAAAGCAAAAGTAACTCAAAAGTAACGCAACACATTACTTACCATAAAAAGTAACAAAGTAATGCAACTAGTTACTTTTTTGGGGAGCAACTCAATATTGTAATGCATTACTTTCTAAAGTAACTTTCCCCAACACTGACCGCTATACAGTATATTGCTGTATTTTAAAGTTGCATTGTGAAAATTACAGTATATTTTACGGTAAAGACATACAATACTGTAAATACATAGATCAAGATAAATGATGATGTAAATGTAAACACAGTATTCTTGCTGTAATTGATTTAACAGTGTAACAGCGTAATTCCCCAAAGAACCTTTCTGTGAACAGTTCTTATTTTTACCACAACCGTTTTGTTGTGTTAAAATCCTTCGAGCATCACAACTGTGTGACGTTTTATCCATAGGTTATTATTCAAACCAAAAAACTCAGAAATGCAATTTAACCAGTGAAATTGACCCTGAAAAAATTCTTATTGTGCAAGTTAAAGAGTTAAAGGTCTTCTTTCCACTACAGAGAACAACCTTTGGGTTCCAGAAGTAAAAACGCCACTGACTTTGTTTTAAGAGAGACAGACCTGCTGAGAGCTCCAAGTATGGTGGCGGAGAGAGCTCAAATGAGCTGCAAGTTCAGAAAACACATACACATTGAAAAACTGACAAATTGAGAAAGCATATGTTTGATGACACACAAATTCTCACAACACATACAGAAACGAGACAGAAATGAGCTTCAAATAGTGCAAACCACAATGGAAATGTGTTGGGGGACATTTTTGGGCTCCCCTGAAACATTTTGATTGTGGTCTGAGCTATTTGCAGTGTGTTTCTGCTTTTGCATGTGTTGGGAGAATTGGTGTGTGTGTTGTCCAATTGATTAAAATATTTTCTCAGTTTTGTTAGTGTTTTTCTGTCCAGTTTGTCTTTTTTGGGCTCCTCTGACTCATTTATATTGTGGTCTGCGCTATTTGCAGTGTGTTTCTGCATTTGCATGTGTTTGGAGAATTGGTGTGTGTGTGTTGTCAAACTTATTAAGATATATTCTCAGTTTTGTTAGTGTTTTTCTGTCCAGTTTGTCTTTTTTGGGCTCCCCCGACACATTTCGATTGTGGTCTGAGCTATTTGCAGTGTGTTTCTGCATTTGCATGTGTTGGGAGAATTGGTGTGTGTGTGTTGTCAAACTGATTAAGATATTTTCTCAGTTTTGTTAGTGTTTTTCTGTCCAGTTTGTCTTTTTTGGGCTCTCCCGACACATTTCGATTGTGGTCTGAGCTATTTGCAGTGTGTTTCTGCATTTGCATGTGTTTGGAGAATTGGTGTGTGTGTGTTGTCAAACTGATTAAGATATTTTCTCAGTTTTGTTAGTGTTTTTCTGTACAGTTTGTCTTTTTTGGGCTCCTCTGACTCATTTATATTGTGGTCTGCGCTATTTGCAGTGTGTTTCTGCATTTGCATGTGTTTGGAGAATTGGTGTGTGTGTGTTGTCAAACTTATTAAGATATTTTCTCAGTTTTGTTAGTGTTTTTCTGTCCAGTTTGTCTTTTTTGGGCTCCTCTGACTCATTTATATTGTGGTCTGCGCTATTTGCAGTGTGTTTCTGCATTTGCATGTGTTTGGAGAATTGGTGTGTGTGTTGTCAAACTGATTAAGATATTTTCTCAGTTTTGTTAGTGTTTTTCTGTCCAGTTTGTCTTTTTTGGGCTCCCCCGACACATTTCGATTGTGGTCTGAGCTATTTGCAGTGTGTTTCTGCATTTGCATGTGTTGGGAGAATTGGTGTGTGTGTGTTGTCAAATTGATTAAGATATTTTCTCCGATTTGTTAGTGTTTTTCTGTCCAGTTTGTCTTTTTTGGGCTCCCCCGACACATTTCGATTGTGGTCTGAGCTATTTGCAGTGTGTTTCTGCATTTGCATGTGTTTGGAGAATTGGTGTGTGTGTTGTCAAACTGATTAAGATATTTTCTCAGTTTTGTTAGTGTTTTTCTGTCCAGTTTGTCTTTTTTGGGCTCCCCCGACACATTTCGATTGTGGTCTGAGCTATTTGCAGTGTGTTTCTGCATTTGCATGTGTTGGGAGAATTGGTGTGTGTGTTGTCAAACTGATTAAGATATTTTCTCAGTTTTGTTAGTGTTTTTCTGTCCAGTTTGTCTTTTTTGGACTCCTCTGACTCATTTATATTGTGGTCTGCGCACTATTTGCAGTGTGCTTCTGTATTTGCATGTGTTGTGAGAATTTGTACACATGTTGTCAAATTTATTAAGATATTTTGTCAATTTGTTACTGTTTTTCTGTCGTGCTTGTTCTCGAGAACAGTTGTTCTGAGACTAACTGTTGCTAACATTCCATTAAAATAACATTTACAGGAATCAAAAACGAACTTTTTTCTCAGGATTAACAGCTGCAAAAAAACAATCATCAGTTCCTGGTTCCCTCCTAATCTCCTGTCAGTTCAGCAATGTTTATACTATTTTATAGACATTGTTCGACTAGAACAGTCCACTGCCTTAATTAACAGAGCAAAGATTTCAACAATCCTTCATTGGAACCAAATATATGACAATTTGATCTCCATTATTAAAACTTAAGTGATTTAATTTAACAACGTAGAAAAAACAATTAAGATGTCTCAGGATATAGGTGACAACAAACTATATTTTCTCTCTGATGTATATTTATATATGTATACTGAACTATATTTTCTCTCTGATGAATACTGTATTTACAATTACATCATCATTTATCTTGGTCTATATGTATCTACAGTATTGTATGTCTTCACCGTACAATATACTGCAATTTTCACAATGCAACTTTAAAATACAACAATATACTGTATAACGGTTTTACAATAATTTTAGTAGACACTTTTTTTTCTCATTTATGTACTTCTCTGACATTATGTATATAGTTTTTTTTCTCTTATACTTATTTACAGGTTATATGTGTGTTTGTTCTGTACATATATAATTTGTAATTTTTAAATTTTTGTTTCATTTGTTATCAACCATGCTATACACATTGAACCAAGTCAATGTTACGGAATTCTGCTATTACTATTATATTGTTGATAACCATGTTTATTAAAAACACAATAAAGTTTAAGTAAAAAAAAACAACATTTACAGTAACATTAATAGTGCAATTTGTCAGATTAGTAAGGTTAAGTATACAATAAACTAAAAAATTCACCTCAGATCATAGACAACACCGCTGACTCTAAAAAGAAAGCAGTCGGGTTGGTCATTTTAGGGTTCCCCTGACACATTTTCATTGTGATCTGAGCTATTTGCAGTGTGTTTATGCATTTGCATGTGTTATGAGAATTTGTACATGTGTTGTCAAATTTATTAAGATGTTTTCTCAATTTGTTTGTGTTTTTCGGTCCTGTTTGTCATTTTTGGGTTCCTCTCAACCACTGTATCCAAAGTATATGCTTTTAGTAACCAAGCACTCATTATAGTACAATTTACAGTATGTTTAAAAAGCTCATGTTTAATTTCCAAGCCTGAAAAATCTAATTCCACCAATCACAGAGTAGCAGTGAATGAACCACACCAAAATAAATCTTCACAACGGCTCCAGTCCAACAATCTGCTCATTTACAACCAATTTCTACTCGTGCACATGCAGCAAAGTTCCAAACACACCCATTATAATAAGACATCACTGATAAATTTGTCACAGCTTCATCTCAGAGTGATGTTCTAGTGCTTTAAAAAGCTCAGAATGAGTCTGTCAAAAGAAAATTAAAGACATACCTGGAGGACAGTTGCAGTCTGGTGTCACGTCTCTCGCCACACGCAACTTCGGCACTTCATTCAGCCTCTGTAATATGAAATATAACACACACACAGAGTCATACTTTCAATGTTTTCTTTACTAAATCCACACTCAAATGTTTTATGTTCAATCCACCTAAATTTTTAAAAACAATTCAATTAACTTAATTGATTTGTGTTAGGACAACATGAAGGAATTGTGTGGAACCCAGCATTCATTATTGAAGAGACTTTTGTAATTCTTGTTTTTAGTCAAAAATTAAATATAAATTGATAAAAACCCATGAATTGACCGTTGTTCCTTAGTGAAACAGGTTACAAAAAGGAAATGTGTTAGTTTTTGGGAATTATTATGACTAGCTTGGAAATCATCTCAATTAAATTGAACCGAAATGTACAAAAGTACACTGTAAAACCTATTAAGTTAACGTAACTCAAACCATTTGAGTTGAAAAAACTAATCTATATGAGTACTGTGAACTTACTTCATTTAAGTTGAAGTAATGAGGTATTTAATGAACTCATTACCTTCAACACTGAGTTCAAAACTTTTCAATTGAGTAGAATTACCTTTCAGTAAATTGAGTTAACTACCCTTCAATTTTTAAGTTGAATCAAATTAACCTAATGAGTCCATTAAACTTATATTATGTTAAACTGACTTAAAACAGCTTGCATAACGTGTAAAATTAAGTAAGAGCATGATTAACTTAGTTTAATAAGTTACAATGAACTAAAAACATATGCTGTCATGTCTAATTGAATTGATCATATTATTTTTTTCAGTGTAGTTTTTATTTCATACATCTTAATATGTACAGGACAGAAAGAGCATGTTGTTTAATTTCTACAATGTTTGAGTCACATTTTGACATTTTATTTTCTCCAATGTTATTCACAACAATAAAGCTGTCACATTAATTGAATTTAATATATACTTTCCATGTATCTGTAAAACCCAACAGTCAACTTTATCAAATGAAATGAGGGTAGTTAACTCAAAATTGACTGAAAGTTAATTCTACTCATTTGAAAAGAGTTTTGAACTCAGTGCTGAAGGTAATGAGTCAATTAAATACCTCATTATTTCAACTTAAATGGCGTAAGTTCACAGTACTCATATAGATTAGTTTTTTAACTCAAACGGTTTGAGTTGCCTTAACTTATTGAGTTTTACAGTACTCAGAGCTCTCTTCATTTATTGGGTTTTACTGTGCTTAAATTGCTTTGTTTACTCAATGGAAGTTCACAGTACTCATTAGGAATAGTTTTTAAACTTAAATGGTTTGTTGCAATCAGTTTCCTCAAATGGTTTGAGTTACCTTAACTTTTTGGGTTTTACAGTGTATTAAGACATATGAAATAGTTTTGTGCAAAATATGCCTGACAATATTGACATAATAACCACAAAACCAGACTCATGTTGCTCAGGTTTATTATTGAAAATATAGACACAAATATATTGTATGGGTTTCTTTTAAGACAAAATCGTTAGATTATTAAGTAAAGTTCATGTTTCAAAGATATTTTGTTAATTTAGTAGAGTAAATATGTCAATATTTAATTTTGTGTTGCTAAGATCTTAATAAAGACAACTTTTTTCTTAGTATTTTGATTTTCCATATGTTTAAATAGCTGCATCTCAGCCAAATATTACAATTTATTCAGCTTTTATACCATGTTTAAATCTCAATTTCTAAAATCTAACGCATATGTGGTCCAGGGTCATATTGTAATGTTATAATATATCATTGATCGCTCAAGAAAAAAAATCTGGACAAGTTTAATTAGCATTTAGCAATAATTTAAAGCTGTTTTATTGTTTTATGCTTGAATATGCCATTTTGCTTTTGACCAATGAATTATATTTGCTATTAAACTATTAATACATGGCATATCCTAATGGTTTTATCACACATAAACGCACCTGTTGGCACATACAATGACTAAATAACAACTGAAGATGAAGATGTGCTTATGATTAAACATTTATTTGTGTTTTCAGACTTTTTTATGTTGTAAAATGTCTGAATTTGCCATAACTTAAAAAACTAATAAAAGAGCATACATTGAAAACAGTTACTCCCGTTATAACAAGTATAAAAGTGATTTAATTTGGGTCCAAACTAAACTGGATTAAAGCAGTCTTCAGAAAGATGTGAAGTTGACAGTATAATGAAACATGCTGAATGAAGAGGTAAACCCCCGCTTGCCTCTTGTATTCTGCGCAGCTCCTGTGAAACAGAGACGTCGGCGGATGATTCTTGACAGATGTCAGTCATCTTTATCTCCAGCTCGTGAAGCCTGCTCTCCATCTGATGCGTTTTAAAAGCCATGAGAAAACACACCGCTATTGAGCTCAGCGATAACACCAAACACACTACGGTTGGAAAAGACACTAAATAGCGCAGATGAAGCGGTTTCGCGGCATTCTGTTTACTCTCCATATTTTTGTCCGCCGATGCTTCCATGCTGAGGAAAAAAGTCTTCGATTAGTTTCCGATAGTTACTTATTGATCAGTTGTTGATCGATGAGATGTGGTTGTCAGACTGAGCAGTGTTGAGCAGCACACGGGGGTTTGAACAGCTTGGCCGTGGCTCAAAACTTTCCGCGCCCCCTAACTAGTGAGCTGCGGGAATGGCCGTGTGTGGCGCGAGCCTGTTCTGTGACGGGCTGAAAAAAAGTTGAGCGCGCCTTCGATGAGGACTTGGTAGGGAACTCAGTGGGTATTGAGCCACACGCTGACTTTCCAGCGTGGTGTGTGAGAGTGAAACGAGCGTGAATCAAGAGGCTGGAATAACCAGAAAGCGTACCGGAGCAGCTGTAAACAATATGTGGGAACTTTTCTCGATTTCTGATTGTTTTCTATCCGCGTAAGGTGCTTGTGATAACTGTATATGCTAGCTACAACACCTAGTGAGTAACTTATTAAAATTTGAAACATTACATGTATTCTGTTAAGGTTGATGTTATGCTTTTGCTTTTATTTGATATTTTAATCTATATTTGACAAAATTGTGTTTTATCAACGATTATTAAGGGGATAGTTCACACAAAAATGAAATTCACTCAATCTCAAGTGGTTCCAAACCTTTGAGTTGCTATATTCTGTTGAACAAAAAAAATGAAAATCAGTAACCATTGACTTCCATAGATATTTCGAAAATGCGAAAACCAGTAACCATTGACTTTCATAGATATTTTGAAAACACTGAAAACCTGTAATTATTTACTTACACAGATATTTTGAAAACCTGTAACCATTGACTTTCATAGATATTTTGAAAACGCTGAAAACCTGTAATTATTTACTTACACAGATATTTTGAAAACCTGTAACCATTGACTTCCATAGATATTTTGAAAACCAGTAACCGTTGACTTTCATAGATATTTTGAAAACGCTGAAAACCTGTAACCATTGACTTCCATAGATATTTTGAAAACGCTGAAAACCAGTAACCATTGACTTCCATAGATATTTCGAAAATGCGAAAACCAGTAACCATTGACTTTCATAGATATTTTGAAAACGCTGAAAACCTGTAATTATTTACTTACACAGATATTTTGAAAACCTGTAACCATTGACTTTCATAGATATTTTGAAAACGCTGAAAACCAGTTACCATTGACTTACATAGATTTTTGAAAACCAGTAACCATTGACTTTCATAGATATTTTGAAAACGCTGAAAACCAGTTACCATTGACTTACATAGATTTTTGAAAACCAGTTACCATTGACTTCCATAGATATTTTGAAAACCAGTAACCATTGACTTTCATAGATATTTTGAAAACGCTGAAAACCAGTTACCATTGACTTACATAGATTTTTGAAAACCAGTAACCATTGACTTTCATAGATATTTTGAAAACGCTGAAAACCAGTAACCATTGACTTACAGATATTTTGAAAACCAGTAACCATTGACTTTCATAGATATTTTGAAAACCTGTACCTATTGATTTTCATAGATATTTTGAAAACCAGTAACCACTGACTTTCATAGATATTTTGAAAACGCTGAAAACCAGTAACCATTGACTTAGATATTTTGAAAACCAGTAACCATTGACTTTCATAGATATTTTGAAAATGCTGAAAACCAGTAACCATTGACTTTCGAAAATGCTGAATTCCTGTAATCAATGTAGAAAGATCAACTAGATGAAAGTCGATGGTTACAGGTTTCCAGCTTTCTTCAAAAGTATATTCTTTTCTGTTCAACAAAAGTAAAGGTTAAACAGGTTTGGAATAATTATGAGTAAACGATGACCACTACATTTTTTGCACTTACTGAAATGTTTTATAGAGCTCTCAAGTGGGTCAGATTTAATAGCCTTCCTTCATTAATTTACAAAATCAAAAACTCTAATTTGCCTAAAAATATATATCATTCGTTTGAAGATTAAAGCGACAGTTCACCCAAAAACTGAAAATTTACTCACTTGTAAAACGCAAGAGATTAACCAAAATGAAAAAGTTAGAAATCGGTAACCACCGACTTAAAGTGTTTGTTTTCTTACTAGGGAGCCAATGGTTACCGATTTCTAACATTACTCAAAATACTTTTTTTGTTTGCATTCAAGAGAAAAGCAAAAACTCAAAGGTTTGAAACCCTTGAAGGTGAATAGTGAGTGTATTTTAATTTAAGGGTGAACTATGCTTTGTGATGCACCGCCCTCTATTGACCGCATGAAAAAATTACACCCATGAAACGAATGACTCCGATGAGAAACTGATTTTTATTTAAAAAATCATGGAGAAAGACAAATGAAAAGACACTTACAGATACCACTACATTTTTATTAACAATACTAAGATATATTTGACAATGATAAAGCATCTTACAAACCAAACACCCTAAAACCCAGCCCCTTCACAATTATGATCACATTTTATAATCAGTCAGATGATGCTGATACAACGCAAGTAACAAATCACAAACTCAAGAGCAACCGGTCACTTAACTCCTACTGAGAGAAAAAGCACAATAAATATAGCTGTAGAGAAGAGAGCAGTGTATGATCTATACAGGGGACTGATGCAGTCACAGAAACAGCCTCTCTCAGAGAGGAAAATCCAGAAAAATCCACCGCTTATTTCTTGCCCTTCCTGATAGAGTTGAAAAATGGGTGCTTAATGGCTTCGTCCAAGGTGATCCTCTTTGTAACGTCATATTCAAGCATCCTCTCTATCAGATCAAACAGCTGCTCATGGTCAGAGCTAGACGAGACCAAGTATTGCTGCAAGAAACAAAGATTCATCTTGTGAGTAATGATTTAAAAGTTTCATTCTGCGTAAATAACTATAAACGTAACTCCAGAGAGGACAAACTCACTCTAAGCGGTTTGCACTGCTTCCTGACGTAACGTCCTGAAGAGCTGTGAACGTCCCAGTCCAGTTTATCATTATGAACAAATCTCGTTTTCCTGCACAATAAAAAAAAAAAAACAGCTACTTTTAGATCATTCTCACATGCAACCAACTGGTTTAAAAAAAACATAAGTAAAACAATTCTTTCATTTTTAATTTTTAAAAGTTTTAGCTGCTTGGGTATATTATTGGCAATAGAGCCAAAAATATACTGTATGGGTCAAAACTCCTATTTTCTTTTATGACAGAAATCATTCAAATATTAAGTCAAGTTTCTGTTGATGAAGATATATTTGTACATTTTCTAGTGTATATATATCAATAATTATTTTATTTATTATAATTTAATTGTTTGTAAGTTACATTTTTTCTTAGTTTTTGTTTTATTTAATGCCATGCCAGAAACCTAGGTTATTTTCATGGCAAGAACATTTCAATAGTACATTTACAATTAAAAACAACAAACAAATGAATACATAAATTAAATAAGATTTGTAGTGTTAATACATGATAAAAAAGTCTTCTGAAAACATTAAAAGCATGACAGTCCAGTAAAATGTGTTTTACAGTAAGGGGAGTTGTGCAGTACACATTGAGTGGGGTCTTCGTCTTTAGGCAAACTGGCATGGGTTAATCTTGAATGTTAATCTTGAAAAATCACTTGATCAAATCTAGTCTTAAAACTTGGAGAATTCAGGTAGTATTTCATACAATTTTATATTTCCCATCCATCCCACTCCTTTTGCCACTTATTTAAAATGTGAACATTAATAAACAGCCTCATCTCTGAAGGAGGAATATGGCATTTAAACGCCTTAGATTTAGATGATTCTCTCTGCGTTCTAAAGGATTTTGAGCTGTTGAGCTTCAAAGTTTTCGCATTCCATATAGCAAACAATATGTGCGTAACGGTTTTCGTTTATACATTAACATGACAGAGACTCTAAATTTACTCTAAATGTAAATCATCAAAATTCTCTTCAATTTGCAAATTGGGGTAAATAAAGCAGGGCAAATGCAGACAGAACCTTCTAATTCTAAAAAGTCTTTTTCCACTTTGAATGATATGGTTCTATCTGGCAGATCATTCATTGAAGCATTACTTTTCAAGAAATACAACCACAACAATCTAAATAGGTGTTGTAACCATATGTTGATGCTTGAAGTAAAATTTTTGCTTTCTATAACATTTATTGCATGTTTTAGGATGAATATGTATTCTTGTTCAATTTAAGCATACATGGCTGTGTTAAATATTTTGTCCAGTGCAGCTGTTAATTTTAAGTAATTTTATGCTTTATATGAACTATTGATTTCTAATTATTGAATTATATGCCCCATGAATTAAATTAAGTATTTGCCCTTCAAGGCTTAATATCGAATTTAAAGACTTTAAAAGAAACAGACCATAAGCAAATGAGTTTAATAAACACTGAAGAATGTTTCAAGGACTAATATACACACACACAAATAAAAATATTTCACATTTAATAAATTACCTTTTTTAATGATCGTTTCTTTTTCAACAAAGTAAAATTTAACATTTCATCTCGATGTCAAACAAATGCTTCTAAAATCATTAGATTTACACACATCTTTTCAGTTTCAGGTTTCTTCTCAATTTTGTGTGGTGCGGCATGATTTAGTCCAGTGTTTCTCAACTACGTTCCTAGAAGACCAAACTGCATGTTTTGGATGTCTTTCAGTCTCTGCTAATGAGCGGATGATCTGAATCAGGTGTGTTTAAGGAAACATGAAAAATGTGCAGAGCTGGTGGTCCTCCAGGAACAGGATTGAGAAACACTGATTTAGTCAACTCCGATTTTGTGTTTCCTTCTGGTCTTTCCCGCTGTCAAGGGAGCAATCCGGAGAAATGACAAAGAAAGCTGATCCTGATTGGTCCTCGTACATGCATTGGAATTGCAGATTGGCTCACAGAAAGAACCTTATAGAGCCAAGCTAGAGTTCGACTTGTAGATAAAACCTTGTTTGTTTGTTTTTAAAATAAGTCTTAAAATGTAAACAACTTAAAAATAAAAAAAAAAAAGCATCACAATATAAATACGTTATCATTGAAAAAGAATATGTGAATAATTAAATTGACAAAAAACTTCAGACAAAACCTAATTCTAAGGTGATGATTTGTTCACGACTTGTTTCAAAGCATCCTTAGCAGCTGCGTCAGCTTGCTCATTTCCAGAAAGCCCAATATGTCCTGGAATTTCTTAGTATTTAGATTTTTTAAACCTTTAAAATCTAAAAACCTTTCAAATTTAGATTTTTTAAATAGTTTTAAACTTTCTGTGACCACTAAATTTTTAGCATATTAAAAAAATAAATAAATAAAAAAACACTTAAATACATTATCAATCAATTATAATTCAGAGGGCATTGAAATTAATCATAAAACAAGTCTTAACATGTATTAACAACATATTTTGTTTTAATATTTTTTTCCCCAAATACATTAACACCTCCAGAAACCCATAAAAAAAAAAAAAGAAATCCAACACATATACTAAATTTACCTTGTTTTCTGCAACATGTGTGTTGGTATGGGGCCCAGCACTCTCTCCATCATGGCCAAATGCTCTTTACTGTCATGGGTCTAAAATAAAAATCATTTGTTTAAAAAGAAAGCATGTCTAAAATGTAACATAACTGAACTACAACTGAAACTCAAAAGACAACTGACCTGAAATAGAGTGGATCCTAGATAGTACTCAATGAGAATACATCCCACGCTCCACACGTCACAGGAATGACTCCAGCCGAGATCTATTAGAAATAAAACCGATTGTTTTAGTTTTAGCTCAAAAAGCATGTGATCGTGGCAATCTACTTCAGAAACCGATTACTAAAAACAACTGCTTACCCAGGATAACCTCTGGAGCTCTATAATGCCGTGTGGACACCACAGATGTATGATGCTCATGCTCATATGTTGCGTTCCCAAAATCCACCACTTTTACGTCAGGATTCTTCACAGTTCTCTCATCCCTTTTCTGCAAATATTAAACAGCAATAATTAAATGACAGGCATATAATAATAATAATAATAATAATACAAGTCTCTCCTTACCATTTTTGAGTTGTACTTGATGTTATACTCTGAATTAACAAAGAGGATGTTCTCTGGCTTCAGGTCAGTGTGTGTCAGCTTGTTCTTGTGAAGAACTGAAGCGGCAAAGCAAAAGCACAAGATTAAATCTGTGTTTCATCCAAACGCGCAGAGGAAAAAGACGCAATTGAACAAGATCCGTGACTCACATCTGACTGCTCGGATGATTTGGTAGGCCATGTGCCTGATGTGGTTGATATAGAAGGGCTGAAAGTTATTTTCCTTCAGAAAATCATACGTGCTCAAGCCCAGCAGCTCAAAGGCAATGCAGATGTGCCCATGGTGATCAAACCAGTCGTACATCCGCACACAAGCACTGAGGGAAAAAAAAAGCAGATGAAATACTGCACTGCTAATACGCTGTCTGGATTTCTTTACACCTGAGAGGCTGTAAATTTCAAATTAAGTGTGATATCACACAGCCATGCATTGGAGAGGCATAAATTGTAGGAGATTACTGTTTTAGCTGCTTTCAGAGGCACTTACTATCGTCTGTCACAGTCTAGTGAGTTAATCTGCTCCAGCACCTCAACCTCAGACAGAGCCGCATCGCGATAGCGCTCAATATTTTTAATGATCTTCAGCGCAATGCGAGCTCCAACTCTGCAATAGAAACAAAGTTAGATCATTAACATGCATTCGTTTAGATAATTGTGTGGTCTGCACTTATTTTTGGACCGTAAATAAATCATGGCGTTTCTAAAACTTGAGGTCAGCTTGAAATTGGACTATCGTTTTTTTAACATTGTACCCCCATACTATGTCTATAGAAAAGAAATCGACTGTTTGGTTACCAATCTTTTGTCAACTACATGCGAGTAGACTAAAAAGCAGTGAGATTTGCACATTTTACATTTACATCTTTTGCTATTTTTACTGAAAACGTTGTTGATGGTTTTAGCATGACATTACAAAGTTTAAGGATTAATAATGATAAATCAAAAACATGGTAAATATGGCTGTGGATGAACCCAGAAATGTGGTGATATAGCAGAATATATACATACGTTAGTCTTGGACTTTAAACGCAAATTAAAAGCTTTGTTTGTTTGTTGTTTGATTCGTTTATTTTAATAAATGGAAATCATTTGAGATGTCAATTACTGTCAAACCATAACACTGAGATATATTGAGCTAGATCACTAGGGATGCTCAGATCGATCGGCATATAATTACATTTCATGACTCAATCGGTACCCGCCAATCTGGTTGATCTCATGACCCATCGCAGGTGTTTGTTCATGAGTTTACAAGCAGAGGAAGACGCACATGCTCCCGTATATTATACATAGCCTACAACACGTGAGGAGGTAAATGATGTGTAGAGGCTTGAGTAATCGATATGCTCACGTCACAACAACTAAAATATATACAGATGCGGTGCGACCTGTTTATAGTTTATTGGCGTGACTCACACGAGTGATGTCTCATCCAACCTTATGACCTCTCCCAGAAGCTCTGTGAGTGTCCTGGATATTCATACTAGCTCAGTGATCCCCAAAAACGAGTTAAATAAGCGAAAATCATGGCGATGAGAGTGAATAAGCAAGAGAGCAGATCACGAGAAACGCATTTATGTTCTAGGCATTACATTTCTTAGATTAAATAAACAGAGCAGTAATAATATTGCGAGTGCAAATGGCCTGAATACTTCAGTAAATAGTTTTTGTGTTAATGTGAGAGATGCGTTGCTTTCGTTTTTTTTCCCTGATTAGGGAATTTAATTAGGAGAATTTGCAGTAAAAATGTCTAACAGCTGTTGTGAATTTTATTTCTTTGCAATAAAAAAACATAAATAACAAAAAAAAAAGCTTTTGAGTTGGATTATTGGTGATTGGGTTTCAGCCCGATTGGGTAGATTTACTTGCACATAAGAAATTTAAGACCTGTTAAAAATGATTTAAGACCTACAACACAATATTTCAGCCAATTTAAGACTTTAAGGCCTAAAATTTTAAGACCCCGCGAAGACCCTGTGATTGAAACATTACAAGCCCGTAAATTATAACACACACTCAAAAAAATAAGATTAAATCTACATTTGTTTCACTTGTGACTTGTTTTGAGTATAAGAAACATGCAAAATATAAAAGCAATGAGTTTTAACGTACTAAGTGACATGAAGACTTACTTTTCATGATCAATGCACTCCACCACTTTGCCAAAGGCTCCTTCTCCAAGTGTACACACAATCTCATCTACGGGTTTAAAGAGAGGCAATTAGAAACCTGAAATTGACGCAGTGCTATCAAAACCTTTAATAGATTTTGCTGCATTTTGGAGCACTGAAATTATTAAAGCGATGCATAAATAATCCACAAACATAAGACAAATCTAGAATGGTGATACACACATTATAATAAGTCTAAGTGTTGTGTCTGCATTTATCAGGACCCCAAAATTAGTGTGTAAATTTAGTCTGACCCCAAAATAGAAATAATCAGTGAGACAAATGAATAGATACAGAAGAGATACAGAAAAGTGTGTATTCTATACATCTTGCTCTCAGCATGTCTCCACTGTGATAGATCAGGTGCCCCTCCTCATCATCCTCAACACTCCTGGATCTTTTCCTGCGATGGCCCCTCTGAGGTTTCGGAACACCGCCATCACCATCATCACCACCATCATCATCATCATCATCATCATTAACCCAAGAGAATCGCGGGGGACCAGAACGCGCCATTCATTCATTCACGAGTGGAAGGGAGAGAGATTCAGCCCATTCAGATACCCGCAGCAGTCAGGCCCGGCCACAGGGAGCAGCCAACGCAAATTCAGCCCGCGAGATACACACAGGGCCCACCACATCGTGTGTGTTACAGAAGAAAAACAATGGCAACATATTTTCAGATGAGAGACTTTCTCAGACCATTAAGTAGACAGTTACAACAATTCAACATTAAAAAACATTCTGTATTCCCCCCTTCATGAAAATGAGGTGCTTTATAAAATATCTTACATGCTGTGGATGTCTAAGAAACTATTGTTCTTTTGTTTTTAATTTTACGTTACATAATTTTACATTAATTTTACATTAGATAAACATATCATCCAACATTCCTCCTGTCATTCATTCTGCCAATACTGGAAATGAGGAACTTCCACAGTTTATATAACAAGAAAAATATGCACAGATAGATGACAGTTACCGCGGCAAACAGAGACGGACAGTGTTCATACCGAGTCAGAATGATGGTGTGAGCGGCGGTGCCGGTGCCGGTGTCTGTGCCGGCTGCTCCGCCTGCTGTTCCCAGAGGATTTGCTGTAATGGTGCCAGTCTCGATCTCGCTCCCGTTGTCTCTCACAGGATCTGGATCGGTCCCGGTTTCTCTCCTTCTCTTTACAGGCAGCGTAGCTGTTGTGCTCATGGTCTCTGAACACTGCTTGTTTTTCACTGGTGTCCAGTCTTTCGTTTGAGCTTCTTTTCTCAAGACAATGCCTGGTAAGATAATGAGGGGGGGGTTATAAATATATAAATAACCTAAGGGTGCTGACTTGTTAGTGAATTATTTTCTTTGTATCCTTAGCTACTGTTTTCTAGTCAACCTTTTTATATTAATTTTAGTAATACTAATAATTAGTGATGTAACGATTCACCGTGAGCCCGTTAAAAAATCGATTCGGTAAAAACTGAACAGAAGGGGCGCTGTGTTTACAGGTGCAAACTCATTTTACCTGCACATCAGCACCGGCGAGCAAGAAGTGAGGTGGCAGACTATAATGACAGCAGTGAAGTGCGCCAGACAAAAACAAACTGTGTGAAAATACTGCAAAAAGACGTTTACTTACACTTACAGAACGAATATGATGCACAGTAAAAAAAACTACTGGTCACAGACATCTATAGGCAAAAAAAAAACTATTAATAAGCCAAACTAAGCAGACCAGAAGATTTGAAGCTCTGTTTGCTCTGACGAGTGCTACGGAGATCACACGGTGCATCAGTGTTTTCATAAAAAAAAATGTGTAAAGATGCTTTTCAGTCTAAAAGAGAAAGTTGTGCTGTTACAGTACCAGGTATTAGATTATTTTTACCCTCTCCTTTTCGAATTAGTCTATGCACATTTTAATAATTTGCTTAATATCATTATTATTGTTATTATTGAATAGTAATAAATGTTCAGGATTATATCTTCTAAAGTATACAACACAGATACTTATACTTATTAATTACACAAGTAATATTAATTATTCACCTCCATAATCATGTTCAACTCCTATCTCTATCCTACTATATAATTAGTCATTACATAATCAGAGGGCCTATTGACCACCTCAGTACACGCTGCTTTCTGGTTTAGGAAAGGTTTTCCACTCCACACCAGCCATCTCAGTCCCTAGTGAAAGAGTTTATTCATCAGCAGGGGATATTCTAAATGTGCAAAGACACCAGTTTACGTCAGAAAACACAGATATGTTGATCTTTTTTTTTTTTTTTTTTTTTTTTAAGTAAAATCCCAGCAGTCACAATTTTAGTTTGCTTATATTAATGAGTCTTCTTCAGCTTGTATTATTTATTTTATTTTAAAATAGCAATTTAGTATTGTTTTGCTATTTATATTGTATTATTTTGCAACAAGTGTGCAGCATTTAAGAAATTAAATCAAAGGGCTTTTATGCACCTTAAATTTGTTTTAAATAATTTTGTTTATAAATTGTGACTAAATCGTGAATGATGAGATTAGTATCATAAATTGTGTCGAATTGTGAGTCAGGTGAATCGTTACATCCCTACAAACAATACCTATAAATGTACACTGCTATAGATTAAGTGTATAGATCAGCCAATAATCATTTTCACAATGTTTTTTCCTAAAAATCAAAGAGCATTTAATGTGTAACAAATTCAGAGATCAATAGAGCCATCTTGTGGGTGTTTTGAGAATTGCACACAAGAATGCTATAACGCTGTCCTGAGAAACGGGTTGAGCCCTGTTGTTGTTTTGCACAAATACTCTTCTTTTTTTTTACATAACAGCCATAATCTGACAAATGAGAGATGTTAAATATATGCTAATTTGTAGTTTATTTTTTGCTCTATAAAAATAAGAACAATCATACACAGTCTGTCAAATCATGCCTTGAATAAGATACTAAAAGAAACAGTGTTGGAGCTAAACTTACTTGTCATGTGCTCTATGTTCAGCACTAGTTTACCAAAGTGATGTTTATCATTATTTCGGTTCAGCTCTTGCAGACACTTTAAGGTCATGTTATGAAATATTTTCCAGGAAGCTTCCATGAAAGCAGCGAACTTGTCAAACCAGTATCACACAACACACTGTCAAGAGATTCCACATAAGGCCAGCTGGCTTAAGCTCATATGTGCCTTAAATTAGTAACTTACTGGCTAAGATCTAATGTTACTATAAGATGTCCTCATACCATTTGCTGACAGAGTTGCCATGTCCACTTTTAATAAATACCTTTCAGCTTATAGAAAAAATAAATGAATAAATAAAAAAACACATTCTTTTGAAAAAAAAAAGCAGCAACTTGGTTTCTACAAGTTTATTTTATTATTATAATATTATTATTATATTTATTATATTATTATTTTCTCCAATTCATTGACTGGTACTGTTTGCTCTTGACTAACAAAGCCAAAAGCTCTGTAGATTCAAACATCCCAACTCGTTCCCTCTTCCCCTTACTTGTTTGAGGTAAAGTTGGTTAAATATTCACACGTTTGTTCGTGTTTGAACAGTAACAACTTGACACGTCTCTATATTTTTATGGCTCTACTTTGAGTATTTCAGTCTGAAATCACATGTAAATATGCCTTTAAAACGACATTAGCTCTAATTAATTAACTGTGAACAAGATTGTACTTTGATAGTCAATGGTTACTAATATTACTTTATCATTTAGAATTTGTAAAGAATACTTATCTAAAATTATATTAGGGAAAAAGTTTGAATGTGCGAATATAAACCAACTTTACCTCCAATATTCGGAAAGAAAAACATGTCAACATGCAGGCATGTGATGTTATGATCTATCAGTTAGGTGGCATAACTAGATGAGAGGAATGCCCTTCTTTAATAATAACAGGATACAATAAAGGGTTTAGCTAATATACATGGATTAATTATTTTAAATATGCGGCTTTATGATATAGATTATCTCTTTTTCCATCTCTTCACAGTCCTGCACACAGATGACTGGAAATGTAAATAACACGTTCCCAAAAATAGTTTTTTCGAAAATACTGCAGTTTTTGCTTTTCTAACAGGTTTCAGTTTAATATTTTAAAGATTTAGTTACTGATAATATATAATGCTCATGATGATATAACAATGCGCTTGTGTATGAATGTGCAGTTGCGTAACGTTATTTGTTTCGTAACTGTTTGGTAGTTTAAAATGATTTACGTTAATCTACGTGACATTATAGATGATCTGTGGGTGTTTGTGATTCTCACCCGTCGCTGTTCTTGTAATGATGGTGATGTTTTCTGTATTTGTTCTCTCTCTCGCTGCTGTGCGAGTCTCGTCGGTGTCTCTTTCTGGTCGCCATTATTCTCTCTTCCAGACTCGACTCCCTCAGCCAGGGAGAGCGCTCTCTCTGCGTCTGTCTCATCTGATAGAACAAACAAAACACAACTAAAACGTCTTAACATCCACTATAAATAACATAATGAGTTGAAATGTGTATATTTTAATGTACCATCTACCAAAACGCCGATTCTTTAACGTTAACGTCGCGTTCTTTGTTCTACACACCTCGTGTTAGCAAAGTATGTCAAATGCAAATTATTTTATTTAGACAGTCTTAAATTGCTTTAAAACAGATATAAACACGTTTATAAACACCAAAATGCAATTTGTGACACTTTTACACGCTTAACAACAACAAAAAGTCGACGGCAACAACACTGTCCGCAACGTCGTTAACGCCTCTAACGTTATGCGATAAAGCAATTATATAAGTTAATATATATACATGTCTACATCGTTTGGGTGAAAGATAAGGTAATAACTGAACTATTTCCTTACCCGTTTGATGAAAGTCTCTTTTAAGTATTTCTATGTCTGTTTCTGTAACGTTAAACGGCGAATTTATTTCCGTCTTCTTCTTTGATGCAGTTGGTGCGGTTTAAAATGGCGTCCGCTTTGCTGGAATGTTCGAGAGCTGGTGGTGGTTCACGTCACCGGATCTGAAGCGCACTTGCAGGGGCGCGAGAGAAACTAGTGCGAGGGTGTATCTGTGGGTTGTTTTTTTACAGTCTATGTTTGTACAGTAACTACTGTCAAAGTCATTCTGTGGTATTTGCTAATGTACATTGACCGTATTCTTTTATTTATTGTAAACAAGAGAACATACTTGTAATCTTGTGGCTTACTAGTAATGAAAATTCACCAAACACACACAAAGTACAGCCTAATTGTTATTCCAAGCTACAGACCACTTATTTATTTATTTTTAAGATTTTTATAAGATTATAAGATTTTTTTTAAGTTTTTATTTTAGTACTAATTTAAACATGATCAAACAAAAGTCTAAAAATTAAGATAACAGGTTAAATAAAAATAATTATTCATTCATTTTCTTTTTTGGCTTAGTTCCTTTATTAATCAGGGGTCACCACAGTGGAATGAACCACCAACTTATCCAGCATATGTTTTACAAAGCGGATGCCCTTCCAGCCGCAACCCAGTAATGGGAAACACCCATACACTCTTGCATTCACACACACACTACAGCCAATTTAGCTTATTCAATTCACCTATAGCGCATGTGTTTGAACTGTTGGGGAAACCGGAGCACCCAGAGGAAACCCACGCGAACACGGGGAGAACATGCAAACTCCACACAGAAATGCCAACTGAGTCAGCTGGGGCTTGAACCAGTGATCTTCTTGCTGTGAGGAAATTGTGCTACCCTCTGCACCACCGTGACACCCTTAAAATATTTATTTATTCATTATTTCATGTGAATTCAAGAATCTGTAAACTGTTTTTTTTATTACTAAGATTTACTTTGTGTGTGACTTGACTTTTGGGCAACCAGCATGCAACATGCTGTAAAATAACTAGCCTACTTTAAAATTAAATAGGTTTCACCTAAGTTTTCCAGTAAAATATCTAAATAATGGAAGCAAAAAAGAATGTATAAATAATGTTTATTCAATACATTCAATCATTTTTAACATAAACCCACTTGTAGGTCAAGTCCCCTTACTTCTCAAGTATGCATAAAAACAATACTTATTTAAACACATGAAAACAGCCCTATAATGACCATAAAAATAAAACAACATAACAATAGAAAGTAAATTATTTCCAAATAAGACCAATTTATGATATTTTTACTGAATAAATTGTGTCTTTATACAAAAACTATGCTTATTTAAAGTCTGTGTGAAGTCAAAATTAGCTATGTTTATTTTGCTAGCTCACCTTGTTATTCTTAAGGTGAATAATTAATCCATGAAAGTTAATCCACTGAAAAAAAAATTCAATCAAAGCCTGATCAATCCAATAGTATCTGGATGCAGCCTTTATGATGCAAGCTGAGATTGCATCACTCAGCGATGCAATGTCAGACACAATACACTCAAATGGAGCGTGTGACATCACTGTGAGGGGTAGGGTTGGGGGTGGGGTTACGTGAGCCTATAAAAAAGCATTGGATGGAGCTCAGATTGCACTGCACCAAGTCTGCATCCAGACCCCTCTCGACCAATTGTATCCATGTTTGGAGAGGCAGACTTCTGTTGATTCAACTTGAGGGCTTCCATAGCAACTATATATCAATATTCGCACAATATATTATATTCCTTGTTTGGTACAAGTAAATGACATGCAAAAGAAAGCTCCATCCAACTAAATATTTAGCTTCATTTGGAAATACATCAACATACTGAAATAAAAGTCTCAGAAACGTCCAGTTCATGCATCTTTAAAATCGGCAAGAAGCGAAAGTTTAGACTCCTATATTGTGACATACATCATGTACACAGAACAGTCCTGAAATGAGAAAAATATGTAGGGCACTATGATTTCATCGTTTGGGAACCAATGCACAGCTAGTGTTTTTCAGCCAATGATGAACTTCCGGTGAAATCTTTATGTGACGATTTTCAATTTCATATGGTTACTTTTACAGCATCAGTGTTGTAATGTAATTCAATCAGTTAAATATACTTAAGCATCCATCGAGTTGTTAAAGCGTAAATAGAGATGAAAGACCATTTAAACAAGGGGTCACCAAACTTGTTCCTGCAGGGCCGGTGTCCTGCAGATTTTAGCTCCAACCCTAATCAAACACACCTGAACAACCTAATCAAGGTCTTACTAGGTATATTTGAAACATCCAGGCAGGTGTGTTGAGGCAAGTTGGAGCTAAACCCTGCAGGGACACAGGCCCTCCAGGACCGAAATTGGTGACCCCTGATTTAAACGCAGGTGCCGTCATTAGCAGCAGGCTAGCACAGAAACTCTATTGAAACATATGGGGTATTTAATTTCCATGTTTTAAAGACATGGCACGGAAAAATATAATTTAAGTGTAATGCTTCTTGTTTGGTCTGAAACACACTTGATATTTTATCTCAGCCAGGCAGTGAAGATTGCTGTTTTAAAAAAAAAATCTGATCTTAAATGCTGCGATTTTGTATGGGATGACAATTAACCGGAAGCCCTGGGGCTGGCTTTCCCCTACAAGTCCAAAAACATGTGGTATAGGTGAATTTGGTAGGCTAAATTGTTCGTAATGTGAATGAGTGTGTGTTTCCCAGTGAAGGGTTGTAGTTGGAAGGGCATCCGCTTCGTAAAACATATGCTGGATATGTTGGTGGTTTATTCCGCTGTGGCGACCCCAGATTAATAAAGAGACTAAGCCGAAAAGAAAATGAATGCATGAATAAAATGAATACATTTCCCAGTACTGGGTTGCAACTGGAAGGGCATTTGCTGTGTAAAACATATGCTGGAGAAATTAGTGGTTCATTCCGCTGTGGCGACCCCTGATAAATAAACGGACTAAGCCGAAAAAAAATAAATGAAAATAAATACACTGTAAAAAAAAAATCCTTGTTGCCTTAAATTTTTAAGCTGAATCAAATTAAGTCCATTAAACATATATTATGTTAAACTGGCTTTTCAAACGCCAAACCAGCTTGTGTAACTTATAAAATTAAGTTAGAACATGATTAACTTAGTTTAATAAGTTACTATGTGATAAAAACATTTGTTGTCATGACTAATTAATCATAAACTTTTTCTTACAGTGTAATTAGATTACAATAAATAAAACAAAGAAAATAAATAAGTGTAAATAGATTAATAAGAACAGCACTATACTGACTAGAAAAAAATACATTTAGCTCAGGAACAAAATTATATTTTAGCCATAATTATAAAATATTTAACACAATAAATGTAAATTTTACTGAATAAATTGGGTCTACATAGACTTAAGTAGTTGTTTGTAACATTTTATGATATTTATTTATGCTTTTGCATGTGAATGATCATAAAAGGTTTAAAAACAGTTTTTTATTATTTTATTTATTTTTTTATTGCTTGAACTGACAAGAACATCAGAACAAAGTCCATGGGATCACAGACAGATCTTAAAAAAGGTCAATAACAATTAAACTAATTAAACAAATAATAAGTAAAGCAACTAAAATCGAGGATCTTCTTTTTATACCTCTGCATAATATTTCAGGAATCTTAGGTTTTTTTATTCTTAATAAGATGAAGGGATTTTAGCAGGGAATTAAATTCTATTTTAAAATGAGCAAAGGATGGATAATTATTTATGAATTTCTGTTTGTGAATATAAAATTGACCATATAAGAAAAAAAAAATGATGTGTTCCATGGATTTAGCTTTTGGGTTATCATAATAAAAAATAATGTCTTTTTGACTAAAGCAATTTGCAGCATTGGCAGAAGCAAATATATGAGAACTTAGGAGTGACCAAACATGCTTGTATATTGGAAAATCAAAAAACATACAGCTGAAGTCAGAATTTTTAGTCCCCCTGAATTATTAGCCCCCTGTTTATTTTTTCCCTTAATTTCTGTTTAACGGAGAGAAGATTTTTTCAACACATTTCTAATCATAATAGTTTTAATAACTCATTTCTAATAACTGATTTATTTTATCTTTGCCATGATGACAGAACATAATATTTTACTAGATATTTTTCAAGACACTTCTATACAGCTTAAAGTGACGTTTAAAGGCTTAACTGGGTTAATTAGGTTAACTAGGCAGGTTAGGGTAATTAGGCAAGTTATTGTATAACAATAGTTTGTTCTGTAGACAGTCAAAAAACAGCTTAAAGGGCCTAATAATTTTGACCTTAAAATGGTTCATAAAAAATTAAAAACTATTAACTAATCTATTAAATTACCCAATAAATTGTATTTTTAGCACCTACCCCCACATCAACCCTAAACCCAACCGTCACAGTACTGTAAAAATATTAATTATTGTTATACAGTGTCATAAAAATGCTACTATAACTGATGTACATATCGCACTATCCGATACCGCGTATCCGATCTAACCTATAGACTTTACCTACTTAAGCCCGTTCCCGCACTGAATAAAAAATAATAATAAAAAAATAATAATAATAAATAAATAAGTAAAAAGAAAAAAAATTAAGTCAGAATTCTGAGTTACAAATGAGTTTCCGGTTATGCCGACTGGCCATAAATGGAGTTTTAAAGACGCATGCACATTAGCTCATAATCACAACATAAAGCCAATATCTGACATTTAATGTTTATCACGCTTTCAAGAAGGAAATATATTAGCTGAACTAGGCTGTCTATTTATTCGTATGGATTTGTTCTTTTTTAATTATTACCATTTGGTCTAAATTATTTATTATAAAGAATTAAACAGAGTGCCTGAAACTAGCTATAGGTTGTGTGATTCCTCCAAAAGTCTAAAATTAGGATTTCATTATCATTTATCTATTATATGTGTAACAATTATATGATTTATCGCAGCTGTTATTTGTTTCATATTGCAAGAGTGCCCTCGTGTGGTGTACTTGAGCTGCAGACATATCGTACAAAGACATTATAAAGGGCTAAATCTAAAAGGGTTGTATTCGTTTATATTTCAGTTCAGTAAAAGTGTCAACCAAATACTGTGTATTCCTGGCCTTTATTGGTAAACTGAGCTGCGAATCCATACCACATCACAAGCAGAGAACCTAAAGAGTCTTTAACACTTCATTTACGGCCAGTCGCCATAACAGGAAACTCCTTTAAAACTCGCAATTCTGACTTTATAACTCAGAATTCTGACTTAATAACTCGCAATTCTGACTTTATAACTCAGAATTCTGACTTAATAACTCGCAATTCTGACTAACTCAGAATTCTGACTTTATAACTCAGAATTGTGACTTTATAACTCAGAATTGCGACTTTATAACTCAGAATTCTGACTTAAATTTTTTTTTTAAGTTTTTTTTTTTACTTTTTTTTCACTTAATTTTTTTTTATTCAGTGGCGGGAACGGGCTTCCATAACTGTACCCTACCGGATGGATGTTTGTTTTTTTGCAATATATAATTGTAAGCACTTAACTAAAATCCTACAGCATTGCTAAAAGTTATCTAAACACTAGATGGCAGTAAACTGTTCGCCTCGTCAATCATGTAGCAGAACGCGAACTGAAGAAGTCGTTTCACCCTCAAGAGTTTTGTTTCCGGTGATCTACTTCCTTTTCCTCTTGCCACAGTGTGAGAGATATAGGGAGGACTCGGCCCTCCGATAAAATCCAACTCCATCCACCTTCTTAGGTGCTTCTATCCTCGCCAAAATGACCGAGCAGATGACAGTAAGGGGTACCCTGAAGGGTCACAGCGGATGGGTCACCCAAATCGCCACCACACCCCAGTTTCCCGACATGATTCTGTCCGCGTCCCGGGGTAAGTGCTCTATGAGCCGCGCCGGAGCCCGGCGACAGTCCGCGAACACGAGTTTTTATAATTACACCGAATAGTATATCCATTCAACTCTGATTTAGTCTAAAATGGATATTTTACATTAGTAAATGATTTATATTGATCAAAAACTGGTAGTTAGTTCCCATTTAACGTGCCTACAATATATCAAACGCCGCAGCTGTCAGGTATACTCTAACTAAAGCTCTTCAGTCATCATTAATTTAAATAGTGCTTTATACAGTGTAGATTGTCAGTGTTGCTTTATATAAGCAGACCAATGAAAGAACTGTGAAATTTAATATATCAAACATGTAGCAGAATAGTTGATAAAATGGCAGATATGATGTCCTGTTGTCCACCTTGCAGACAAGACCATCATCATGTGGAAGCTGACCCGTGACGAGACCAACTATGGCATCCCCCAGCGTGCTCTGAGGGGCCATTCCCACTTTGTGAGTGATGTTGTGATCTCCTCTGATGGTCAGTTCGCCCTGTCTGGATCCTGGGACGGGACCCTGCGCCTGTGGGATCTCACAACGTGAGTATTGGAAGGAGATATGAGTGTGTAAAAGATGTAGATTTTGAAGTAGTGATGAAACTCAATGCCATCTGTGTCACTGTGATGATAAAGAGGCTGTTTCTGAACTTAAACTCTATTCGGGTTGACAATATAACTGTATTGTTGCTCATGTTTGACTATAGACTCTTCACTTTTCTGGGTTTCTCAGAAGTGGAAGTCGTCATAGTTGGGAATACTTGGAGTGCAGTAAATGAGAGAATACAACTTTTTTTTTGTTTTTGTTTACTACCTTCCTTAATAAAAGAAACTCCACGATGATGTTTTAAAGACTTAAAGGAAAACGAAAAAAATTGTGTGAGACTGATGACTGCAGCCAGGGAAGAGAATAACGTCAAATTTACTGTCCTGTCCCATAGACGCTGCATCAGAAACACCTCACAAGCGGTAATTCGTGTTCTGCAGTTTGAAGCAGAGATGATACAATGCATAAATGTTCATGTTTTAAATTAAAAAAAGATGAAAAATATTAGCTTAAAAATAACTTTAAAGGATTTCATATGCTGATGACTGTTAAACGTGTCATAAGTCTTGTGAAAAGGGTCCATAGTAACACTGTTGACCACTATATGTCCACATGTAGCAGAAAGACAGCTTAACTTGATGTAGAGATTAGTGCATCTTTGAGTTAACATTTAAAGGGATAGTTCACCCAAAGATGAAAATTTACTAGTAGGCGTGGGACGATAACCGGTTTCAAGGTTTTAAAACTACAGAAATGGTATTAAACTGTTCCTGTGGTATTTACACTTGAAAAAGAAATAATTAATTGGGTAACAGTGTTTATTGTATCACTTAAAATGTGCATTTCATATTCACAATTAAGACGTCTTCAATGGTCTCAAACTCAATTCCTGGAGGGCCGCAGCTCTGCACAGTTTAGCTCCAACCCTATCAAACATAGCTGATCCAAATTATCGTGGTGTTAAAGAGTCTTGAACACCATTAGTTAGATCAGCTGTGTTTGATCAGGGTTGGTGCAAATCTGCAGAGCTGCGGCCCTCCAGGAATTGAGTTTGAGACCTCTGTCTTAAAGGTGTAGTTCATGCAAAAATGAATGTTTGAAAATGAGATTCTTCTTTTATAAATTATTATTTTTTTTTTTTCTGTCAGTGGACAAATAAATCTATAATAGATGGATGCAGTATAACGTTGATGGTAATTTATAGTTCCTTGAATATTCATAATGTAAAATTTAATCTCTGAACAAGTTAAAATTGTAAAAAATAAAAATCACTTGCACACCAACATGCAAGCATGCTATAGACCTCAACAGTGCGATTGGCTTTTATATCCAAAGAAAAGAGATATCCAAGATAGCCCTTTTTAAGTTGTACAAAATCTGTTTTAGAAACTAATTAAAGACAGGAGAAGACAATGATTTATTTTAATTATTTAGCCTGACATGTTTACTGCTCAAATATTTTTAAAAAAATAAAATGTGTTCAACGGAAAATAGTTGTCTTTTTACCAAAACATTTAAAAAGAACATATTTTAGAGCAATAATTACAACACCATGAAACCATGTTTTGTTTTTGTTTTTTTTAAATCCAAGGTTCTCATACTGTCAATCACACCGGCCCATGCCTATTTACTGGCCATTGAGCAGGTCCAAACATTTTCAATAAACGTTTTTTTGGTTCAGTTGAACACACAAGATATTTTGAAGAAAGCTGAAAATCTGGAGTCATTGTCTTCCAAATTGGAAAAACTGAATACTATGGAAGTCGATGGTTTATTCAATATTTAGAAAATAAATATTTAATTCGTTCAAAAAAAGAAACCTAAATGGGTCTGGAACAAGTCAAAATAGGTTTGACGTTAGAGAGGGAAAACAGTGAATGTAGTGACAAATGTAATGTATAAGGGGTAAAGGTCATAAATTATATATTGAATGCTAAAGAACCACACAAATGTCTTAAATACATGTCTTTATATATAATTCAAATGAGATGTCCAGTTCTGGTTTTTGCAATAAATCTAAATTAGGATTGCTCAGGAAAAGAGCATTAAATGCAAGTTAAGTGTATTATGGTGGTCATTTTTTGCTAAGGAAAGACTATATAGCTGATACACTGTAGCTGATTCTTTGTTATATACAGAAAGAACTAGGTTAACTGACACTTCTAGGGTTTTTCTTGTTTACTGTATTCACCTAAAGGCCAGAGTTGTCCCATCCATCATGCAGTAGTCAACATTTTCATCAGTTGTCCTGAAATAAAATGCCTGTTCTTGTCTAAACCATTTTTATTAAATTCTCTTCAAATGTTGATTTACTGCAGGGTTTCCCAATCCTGTTCCTGGAGGCACACCAACAGTACCTAATTTGGATATCTGACTGCTTTAAGTTTTAAGTTAATTCAGGAGTGTTTGAGGAAAACGCATCTAAATCTACTTTATCAGAACATTAGAAGCGACTCCAAAACCTGAAATGAGTGGGTTTGATTGGGCAGACATCCTAGAGTAACAACACATTTTTGTAACAGATTTAGGAAACGCTGCACTACTGTATTTTCTGTGTCAAAGAAAAATAATTGTCAATATTATATTGGTCTGATTTGATGCATTTGTTTGACGCAGTGGCACTACCACCCGTCGCTTTGTTGGACACACCAAGGATGTTCTGAGCGTGGCTTTCTCTGCTGACAACCGTCAGATCGTGTCTGGATCCAGAGACAAGACCATCAAGCTGTGGAACACTCTGGGAGTCTGCAAGTACACCATCCAGGTAGACTCCCATAATGCTCTCTTAGAGGGAGTTAGCAGAACTAGACTTTAACATTTTGAAGATAAAGGAATAGGACATCCCAAAATAAGAAATTCTGCCATTTACTCCACTTTTGTAAAACCGATTAACTGAAAAACACAAGATGATATTTAGAAGAATGCTGATCGCTGCCACTCAATGACTTGTATGGCATTTTTATTCCTCTACTATAGAAGCTGATTGGTGCCAGCATTCTTCATAATATCATTTTTTTTATGAAACTCATGAAGGTTTAACCACACAGAGAACAAATGCTGCACTTTTCAGTTTTGGGTGATCTATCCATAAGTTTTACCAGAAAGGTTCCTTTAGGTATAAAAAAACAAAACTAAATTTAGTTCTCATTTGAGGTATTTGAGTCTTAAATAGAATTTTAGAAGTGTTATAATCTTAAGATCCATCACAAGAGTTATAATTAGACCTGGTGTCAAACTTAAGAGTTTATTTTAATGCATGAAGGTTTCTAATGTAAACTTTAATTATATTTAGCATATGATTGTCTAGGTCAGGGGTCACCAATCTTGGTCCTGGAGGGCCGGTGTCCCTCCAGGATTTTGCTCCAACTTGCCTCAACACACCTGCCTGGATGTTTCTAGTATACCTAGGAAGACCTTGATTAGCTTGTTCAGGTGTGTCTGATTAGGGTTGGAGCCAAAATCTGCAGGACACCGGCCCTTCAGGAACAAGTTTGGTGATCACTGGTCTAGGTTGTATTTCCTGCATGGCTTTATTTAAAACTTCTACAGATATTCACAATATTGTATAGTTTGTGCTGTTCTGATAGGCTTTTTTTTGTTTGTTCACAGGATGACAGCCACACCGAGTGGGTGTCCTGCGTGCGCTTCTCTCCCAACAGCAGCAACCCCATCATTGTGTCCTGCGGGTGGGATAAAATGGTCAAGGTGAGACTAAACTGTAATCTCGAATTTTTGCTTTGCTCCTTTTGTAATTTTACCCTGTGATTTTAAAGATGACAAATTTCCTCTGAGCTCTTGAGCTCTGTTGACAAGTCCTGCAATTATGATGGGTATCAGATTGGAACCAAGTTGAATAGTTTACTCTGTACAGCTTCATGCGTCAGGTGATTTTTGCTAATGCATGTGTTTGTTTTAGGTATGGAATTTGGCAAACTGCAAGCTGAAGACCAACCACATTGGCCACACTGGGTACTTGAACACAGTTACCGTGTCTCCTGATGGATCTCTGTGTGCCTCTGGTGGAAAGGTAATCTCTTCAAATGTAGTTTTCAGTAGTGAAGTTAAAGGATCACTCCACTTTTTTTGGAAATAGTCCCAAAAGCTTCCCTGGAGTTCAGTTTTACCATTATTCAGTCTATTCAGGTGATCTCCTGTTCTGGCGAAAGCACTTTTAGCTTAGCATAATACATTGAATCTGATTAGACCATTAGCATCTCATTTAAAAAAAAAAAAAAAGTTTATTACTTTTCTTTTCTGTTGTTACATGTACTAAAACCAACTTTAAAATTAAGTTGTTTTCTAGACTGATATGGCCAGGAACTAATCTTATTCCATCCTAATAATTGAGGAACTTTGCTGCAGTACCATGGCTGCAGCAGATGCAATGATATTATGTGGCACCTGAAAATAGTCGCCAGCTAGGTAACAGTGCTGCGCAATATCACTTTAATTCTGTCATTGTTCGTACAGGATGGAAACACAGAATAGTCAAACTTTAAACGTGAAAATTATTGAAACTTGTGTATATGAGCAAGATGCTAATGGTCTAATCCGATTCAATTATTTATGCTAAGCTAAAGGTGAATAAAGATTAGATGAATAAATTCAAAATGGTGGAACTAGTCTGTGTAACTCTAGGGGTGTTGTAAAATGAGCCCAAAAAGTGGAGTTCCTTTAGTAGATGAACAAGATGCGAACAAAAATGATGGAAAACGTAATGCTGTCTGAATTCATGTGATTATAACAGAGGCTGTTTCTGAACGCACTGCTCCTGAAATCATTAGCAAGATGACTGTTTTTCAGAAATGTACCAATTACTCCTGTCCTTATATTTCAGGATGGACAGGCCATGCTGTGGGACCTGAACGAGGGCAAGCACCTTTACACCCTGGACGGTGGTGACACCATCAATGCCCTGTGCTTCAGCCCCAACCGTTACTGGCTGTGCGCTGCCACTGGACCCAGCATTAAGATCTGGGTGAGTGTCTGTATAATTTCTTTTTTGTTATATGGTGAATGTTAATACAAAAAACTCCCAATGTGAAGGTTGCCTTTTGCGTTTGTTTTATAGGGATAGTTAACCCCAAACTAAAAGGGTCAAAACCTCAGTCTTTTCTCTTGTGCAAAAAAAATATATTTTGAAAGCTGAAAACCTGTAACCATTGACTTCAATAGTAGGCCAAACGCACAATATGGAAGTGAATGGTTACAGGTTTTTGGCTTTAAAAAAAAAAAAAAAAAAAAAAAAGTTTTCAGATTTTTTTTTTTTTTTTTTACTTAAACAGAAAAGATATTTTGAAGAACTGAAAACCTGTAACCATTGACTTCCATAACAGGCCAAACAAATACTATAGAAGTCAATGGTTACCGGTTTCTAGCGTCAAAATCAGCTGAATAAAAATCTTTTTAAACTTAATTTCCTTTTTTCTTTTGAAGAAAAATATTTTTTTCAAGAGCTTAACCTGTAACCATTGACTGCTATAACAGGCAAAACAAATACTATGGAAGTGAATGGTTACAGGTTTTAAGCTTCGTTCAATAAGCTAAATAAACATAATTTTCCCCTCAGTTTTCTTTCACTTGAACAAAACCGATATTTTGAAGAAAGGTGGAAAACCTGTAACCATTGACTTCCATAACAGGCAAAACAAATACTATGGAAGTGAATGGTTACAGGTTTTTAGCTTTTTCAAAAAGCTGAATAAACCAATTTTTTAACCTCAATTTTCTTTCACTTGACTAAAACTGATAATTTGAAGAGAGCCCAACCTGTAACCATTGACTTCCATAGTAGGCAAAACGGATACTATGGAAGTCAATGGTTACAGGTTTCTAGCACCAAAATATGCTGAATAAACCAAAATCTTTAACCTTATTTTCCTTCTCTTTAACAAATGTTTTGAAGAGAGCTGAAAACCTGTAACCATTGACTTCTATAGGCAAAGCAAATACTATGGAAGTCATTGGTTACAGGTTTTTAGCTTTTTTCGAAAAGTTGAATAAACCAATTTTATTAACCTCAGTTTTTTTTTTCGTTTGTACATGACTTTCATAGTAGGTAGGATAAACATACTATTGAAGTCAATGGTTACAGGTTTTCAACTTAATTATGCTGAGTAGCAGACAGACTGTTTGAAATGACAGTTTTTGGGTGAACTATCCCTTTAATGGTTTAAATTGATACACGAGTGTTCAGTGATGGAACTTAATGCCTTCTGTAACTCTGTGATGATAAAAGAGGCTGTTTCTGAGAACTACTGGCTCAAGTGGGTAATCTCTTAATGCTCTTATTGCAAAGCTGACTTGAGTGTGTTTCTCAACAGGATCTGGAGGGCAAGATCATTGTTGATGAGCTGAGGCAGGACATCATTACCACCAACAGCAAAGCTGAGCCTCCTCAGTGCACATCTCTGGCCTGGTCTGCTGATGGACAGGTGCGTTTCACTGCAAACTTTATTCTTTATTCTGTTGATTTACTCTCTTCCCCCATTGATTATTCTCAATCACATAAACATCTGAATCCTTATGGTGACACTCCTGCAATGATGAGGGGGACAGTGATGTGCTTAAATCAGCAGTAAGGTGCTTTTAAAGCAATACCTGATTATTTATATCTATTTTTATTTTATTTCCTCATCACAGACTCTGTTTGCTGGCTACACTGACAACCTGATCAGAGTGTGGCAGGTGACCATCGGAACCAGATAAAGCCTTTTCTAATGTCTGAATAAAATCCTTTTAAAAAGTGATAGTCGAGTTTGTTTATTTCTCTGCTTTTCAACTTAAAGATGTCTGAGAATTTGCTGCTAATTTACTCAGCTTTTGTTTTTCTTTAAATGATAAAATATTAAAGGTGTTTGGCCAAAACCTCATCTTTGGTGATATGATGCAAGTTAACAGTTACTGGGACTTAAAGCTCTATGGACAGGCAAAATAAAATTCATGGTTCCTGATGGTATATTGAAGTAATACAAAACGTATTTGTGGGTTCAAAGTTGCAAGTGAGCTGTTCAAACAGCTGTTTTTCCTGGATGCTGCAATCTATGGTAAAGTTGTCAAAATAAATAAAATAGATGCCTGGCTGGCACCCATACTGAAAAAAAACAGCTTAAAATAGCCTAGGCTGGTTGGCTGGTTTTAGCTAGTTGACCAGGTTGGTTTTAGAGGGGTTTTGGCCATTTCCAGGCTGATTTCCAGCCTGGTGTGAGCTGGTCAGGCTGGGAGATGACAAGCTAAAACCAGCTTGACCAGCCTAGCCAGGCTGGGAGCCCAGTCAAAACCACCTATGTCCAGCTTAAACCAGGCAGGTCATGCTGGATTTAGCTGGTCATTTTTCCAGCCTGAACAGCTAAGACCAGGCTGGAAATGGCCAAAACCCCTCTAAAACCAGGCTGGTCAACCAGCCTAGGCTGGTTTAAGCTGGATTTTTCTGCAGGGACGGAGTACAAAAACCAGGTGACATTTTTTTTTAACACTCTTAAAGTGTCACCTCGTTGCTTTCTGCACTCAAAGTGCCAGTCACCTTTTTAATGTTTAGGTCAATGCTGAAATCACCTACTTATAGTAGATTCAAGCCACAAATTTTTTTTTTTTTTTAAAGTACTCCATGTATTTTTGTGAAGCAACTAGATGGCGCAATTGTATGGGGTGACCGTACACTGTAACCTAGTAACGACGCTAACAAACCAGACTGGCAGAAGACGCGACATGGAGACGCCTGTGTGTTTGTTATTATAGCTAATAAAAGTGTTAATTGTTGTTGCACTGTGGTGATTTATACAATTTTTCACTTAATGGTTTATAACACGTTAACTACCTTGAAAGAGTTGTGAAAGCGTGTAAATTGACTGAAAGATACGTTAATGGAGATCGACGATCCCCAGAAACTGATGCCCGAGCCTCGCATCTTCGTGGAAAGAACTTTGGCTTTAATCAAACCTGATGCTATCCACAAAACCGACGAAATTGAGGATATTATTCTTCAGTCTGGTTTTACGATTTTGCAGGTATGTATAATCGAACCTCATTTTAAAATAAATTAGTTATGACGTCATGTTTTTGTTAATTATAGCTTATTAAACTAACTTATTGTTTCTGACTTAGTTTTAAGTGAAACAAGCTGACTTATGTCACTTTAATCTAATACAAGTTCAAATGATTCCTAATGATAATTTGGTTCAACTTAAGTTTAAAGGCAACCAGAAATGTACAGTATGAGACCTATTTAGACTTTAAAATCACCGCTAGTGTAATTTTTTTAAGTCTAGATGTTCCCCTAATGATATAATCAATGATTTAAATCATTTTTTAAGCTGCTACTGTATATTAAGTAAAAACAAGGCTTACAAAATGTACCTTTGTAATGTTAAAAGCACATAAATATAAAATAACATTATGCTGTTTATATCAGTTGCATATTGCAGATGCTTCAGCCAAAATATTACATTCACTTTGTGTTTTTCATTTAACAGAAAAGACGGCTTCAGCTGAGTCCAGAGCAATGCAGTGATTTCTACGCCGAGCATTATGGGAAGCTGCATTTCCCCCATCTGACTGCCTTCATGAGCTCGGGGCCGGTGGTGGCTCTAGCGCTGGCCAGAGACCAGGCCATTGCCACCTGGAAAGCCATAATGGGACCAGTCAGCAGCATAAAGGCCAGAGAGATGCATCCTGACTGGTAATGAACATCACTGAATGAATCTTCTCTGTCTGTGCAGGTGCTTTATTAACAAACAGACGGACCTATAAATTCAAATTTACTGTATTGACAGTTATCATAGTGTACTATTTGCTGTTCCTTTCAAACTGCTGGTTAAAAAAAAAAAAAAAAAAAATATATATATATATATATATATATATATATATATATATATTGTTTGGATTCTAAAGCACTTTAAAAACAGATAGTTATTGCAAATCTTAAAAGGGTTAGTCCACACAAACTGAAAATTCTGTCATTGTTTAATCTCCCTTGACTTGTTCCAAACCTCTTTGACTTTGTGTTGAACACACAAAAAAGATGATTTGAAGAAAGCTGAAAACTAATCCCCTCCATAGTATTTGTTTTTTCTACTATGGAAGTCAACAGTTAAAGGTTTTCAGCTTTATTCAAAATAGAAAGAAGTGATATTGCTGTTGAGTGTTGTGATAGTGATATTTCTTGAGATATAATATTTCCCTAGAGAAAAGCTATGTTTATTCATTCAATGATCCATTTTCCTTCAGTTTAGTCCCTTTATTAATCAGGGCATCCCCTGAATTATTAGCCCCCTATTTATTTTTTCCCCCAATTTCTGTTAAATGGAGAGAAGTTTTTTTTCAACACATTTCTAAACATAATAGTTTTAATAACTCATTTCTAATAAATAATTTATTTTATCTTTGCCATGATTACAGTAAATAATATTTGACTAGATATTTTTGAAGACACTTCTATACAGGTAAAGTGACATTTAAAGGCTTAACTAGGTTAATTAGGCAGGTTAGGGTAATTAGCAAAGTTATTGTAAAATGATGGTTTGTTCCATCAATATAGCTTAAAGGGGCTAATAACTTTGACTTTAAAATGGTTTTTAAAAAATTAAAAACTGCTTTTATTCTAGCCTAAATAAAACAAATAAGACTTTCTCCAGAAGAAAAAATATTTTCAGAAATACTGTGAAAATTTCCTTGCTCTGTTAAACATAATTTGGGAAATATTTAAAAAATAAAAATAAAAGGGGGGCTAATAATTCTGACTTCAACTGTGTGTGTATATATATATATATATGTGTGTGTGTGTGTGTGTGTGTGTGTGTGTGTGTGTGTGTGTGTGTGTGTGTGTGTGTGTGTGTGTGTGTGTGTGTGTGTGAGATAATCATACTGAAATAAACAAATATGATAATGGGTATTTTTCTGGTCTAATAAACTTTTCTGACCTAAAAAGTTGTCAAGGTACAAACATTTAGACAATGAGAATCTGGGCAGATATTCTGACTCTTATTGGCTGTTGCATTCCTACTCCTGTCATTGTTAGTATTTATTTTCAGCTCTAGGATCACCTTGTCTAGCCAGTTGTGGAACAGTACCTGCTGAGTAGGCAGGTATAAAGATTTCTCGGATTTTCATTTCGGTGCATCCCTAAAAAAAAGTAATAGCACTTTTCTGTAAAATAAATACTGCACATAATATTATCATGATGATAATTTTTACAAATATTTTGCATCCCTACTTCATACTATCTTATGTTGTGTTCAACAGAAGACACACACTCATAATGGTTTATAACCACTTGAGGGAGTAAATGAGTAGATTTTGAATAATGTATATTGTATATAAATGTATATGTTTTTTCCCCAGTTTCTGTTTAACAAGAGAGATTTTTTTCTACATATTTTTAAACATAGTGGTTTCAGTAACTCATTTCTAATAACTGATTTCTTTGCCATAATGACAGTACATAGTATTTTACTAGATATTTTTAAGATAGTAGTATTCAGCCTAAAGAAACATTTAAAGGCTTAACTAGATTAATTAGGCAAGTCATTGTATAACAATGGTTTGTTCTGTAGACAATCGAGAAAAATATATAGCTTAAGTGGGGGTAATAATATTAACCTTAAAATAGTTTTTAGTTGGCGCTAGTGGTGTAGTGGTGTAGTGGTTAGTGCGTCGACACATGCACTCCGGTGCTTACGGCGACCCGAGTTTGATTCCACCTCGCGGTCCTATGCCGATCCTTCCCCTCTCTCTGCTCCCCATGCTTTCCGGTCAATACTCTCTACTGTCCTGTCTAATAAAGGTAAAAACCTAGAAAAAATAATAAAATAAAATGTTTTTAATGAAACTTTTATTCTAGCCGAAATAAAGCAAATTAGACTTTCTCCAGAAGAAAAAATATTATAGGAATAACTGTGAAAAATTCCTTGCTCTGTTAAACATCTTTTGGTCAATATTTGAAAAAGAAAACAAATCACAGGAGGGCGAATCCTTTTGACTTCAACTGTATATGTAATGCTGTTTTATTTAAGTTTAATATTATTTTAATATAACATTGTTTTTTGTAACATATTTCTGGGTGTACTACTGAATATAAGTCTGAGAGCGAGGTTTGGCACGTGTGACCTGAGGAATGCTGTGCACGGCAGTGAAACCTTCTCTGCGGCTGAGAGAGAGATCAGGTTCATGTTTCCTCATTGTGAGTGAATCTAATGAGATCAATCAATTTTACAATTAATCTGTAAAAATTCTCAGATGATTATTTGGTATAATTATCCGTTTCAGCTGTGATTGAACCCATTCCTATGGGAGACGCTGCCAAAGATTACCTGAGTCGGTTCATCAACCCAACACTTCTCGTTGGACTGACAGAGCTGTGCAAGATGAAGCCAGAAGACCCCTATGTGAGTGTTTTTTTTTTTTTTTTTCAAATTAAAAGTAATTTAAAAGATTCTTTCAAATAGGAGTAAATAATTATAAATAACGCTAACAATAATTGTACTAACATGTTTATCTATTCTGTTCTCTCTATTTTGTACACGTTATTATTAGCCCTCTTATGACATTCTTTTAAAAATATTTGTGCTGTTTAATGTTTTTTCACCAAGTTTTAATAACTATAATAAAAATAATTATTATATATATGATATATATATATATATATATATATATATATATATATATATATATATATATATATATATATATATATATATATACATACATATATATATATATACATATATATATATATACATACATACATACATACATACATATACATAGTTGAAGTCAGAGTTATTAGCCCCCCTGAATTATTAGCCCCCCTGTTTATTTTTTTCCCCCAATTTCATGATCATATTTTATGATGGTAAAATAAGCATAATCTAGAGGCCTTTGCCTTTCATATAAGCCACTTCTGATACCAAATGATCAACTAGAAGTCAAGGTATTATTTTTGTTCCTAAAACTTGGATAGGCGACAAGACTTTTGTCAAGTAGTGTACATTTTTGGCCATCATTGTGTACATGCATACATATAATGTGGTGGCCAATATTATGAGAACACCTGTCTGAAAATAAGACCGTTTGTGTCTCCAAAACATGATTTAATTTGACCCGAAAATGACCCAGTCTCTTTATGATAGCTCTATTTTATGATTTATAAAATGATGACTGAATGTAGTTTTAATCTTATGGGTATTGCAATGACTAGTTCAACACAAACAACTGAAACATTTTAAATATGCCAAGTGTTTTAATAAATGTAACTTTAAAAATGTAGACAGCAAAAGAACAAATTAGGAAACTGCTCGAAAAATTCTTAAAAACAACAACAAATGAATGATGAAAAGCAAGGAATTTTTCATAGTATTTGCTATAATATTTTTTCTTTTGGAGACAGTCTTGTTTTATTTTGACTAGAATAAATGCATTTTTTTCAGTGAAATAGCCTAGTGGTTAGCGTGCTGACATATGGAGCAGTAGCACTTCAAGGTGTCCCGAGTTCGAATCCCGGCTCGTGGACATTTTCCGTCCCTACCCCCTCTGTGTCTCCCACTTCGCTTCCTGTCTGTGACACTGTCCTATCCGTTTAATAAAGGCCAAAAATAAATCTTAAAAAAAAAAAAACTGTTTTTAATATTTTCAGAATTTTGTTGTCGGTATTTGATTTGTTGTTGGGGTAAAAAAAAAAGTATTCTGTTAACTTATTTAAAATAAATGTATTGTCATTTAGAGAAATGTTTGAATAAAATAACAAAAAGGTGTGGTGTTACCAGATATGTTTGTTTTTTTATCTTCAAAAGACATAAGAAATTGATGTTTGGTGGAATAACACTGATTTAGACTTGTTATTCTGACCAATTGTCATTTTCTGAAAAAGGGGGAAAGGAAAAATGCTTTAAATTGAAAAGGGAAAAGTCAAATGTGTTTAGAATTACACGAGGGCAACAAAATTTGACAATTTTCTTCTTTTTTTACTTATTTGATTTTAGATCATGATTTTAGATCATGTCAGCCAGTCTTGCTTAATCAAATCTTCAATATTGATGCTTTTTTTTGTAAATATATAAACAAAAGAGTCGTTCAATTCAAAAGGGGATTTTTTTAAATGATCACAGAATATGATGGGTGAAACGAAATATATTAAAGTTTAAAACTGGTCAAATAATCATTCATTCATTTCTTTTCGACTTAGTCCTTTTATTCATCAGGGGTCGCCACAGTGGAATGAACCGCCAACTTATCCAGCATATGTTTTACACAGCGGATGCCCTTCCAGCTGCAACCCAGTACTGGAAAACACCAATACACACACACATTTACACAAATACACAACGGCCAATTTAGCTTATTCAATTCACCTATAGCGCATGTCTTTGGAGCACCTGGAGGGAACACGGGAAGAACATGCAAACTCCACACAGAAATGCCAACTGACCCAGCCGGGGCTCGAACCAGCGACCTTCTTGCTGTGAGGCGATTGTGCTACCCACTGCACCACCAAATGGTTATTAGTTATTTGTTAAGCCTTCGTTAAAGCTAAATGTTTCACTGCTTAAAAATCTCTCAACGTCAAAAAAGACGGTCATTTATCACTGTGTATTAATAACAAATGAAGTAATCAGACATGAAAGTATAATATATATAACTGATCCCTGTTCGACTTTAAAGAAAAAATGAAAGGGATTTTTGTATTTTTTAGTCTTCAAATATTTTAAATTAATTCTAAGAGGGATCATTTTGAGGGATCTCCTATTTCTATATTGAATCCAAGATAAGAATCTATGTTGTAAATGTAGTCCCATTATAGGTGATACAAATGAATAATAATAAAAAAGCACTCGATAAGAATAACCTGATCCTAGATAGCAAGACATGGGATTTCCTAATAAAAGTCATTCTGATCTGCATTTAATTTTCTGAACAACTAGGCCATCTTTAAAAAAATTTTTTTTTTCATTATATGATTTTAAAAACTAATTTATTTGTCCTTACAGACATGGCTTGCTGACTGGCTGATGAACAATAACCCCAATAAGCCCAAAGTATCGGATGGAGCAACAGTAGAGGAGGCAGCCTGATTTCCTTTCTTCACGCATTTGACCAAGAATTTGTTAATATTTGTAATTATTTTGGTATTTTTTCCCTCATATTATTTGAATTCCTTTGTTTTAAACATTAAAGAGTTGTTTCTAAACAGTTCTGTGCATGTGTGTTAGCTTTATATAGCTCATTTAAATGAAAGGAAAATGCTAATCTACATTATCTAACAGTACTATCATATCCAACGTCCTCAGATACATTTTATTGATATTTTTTAAGTTCAGAAGCAAATAAACATACATTCAACTCATATTCAATGTTAAGAACTAAGCTGACTACTAAATAATATATTGATATCGAGCTTGCAAATAATATAAAGGCCTAACGTTATAGCAAATGTAGCCACAACCTCTCCGTTTTGCTAATGGGCTAACGTTACGTATTCAAAATTCCGGTTGTTTCGTGTATTATCTTTATTGTGGACTGCTTATATATACATATTTGTATTATTCACAAGTGGTCAATATCACGTTTATAAGCCAAAGAAGAACAAAGGCTTCTTCCCCCACTCGACACGAAGGTTCAGAAGAAGCGCGTTTGGGGGGAGGATTTCTGTGACGTTTTCAATACGCGTTTGATTGGCTTATAGAATGATAGGCGTTCGAAGTTATCCAATTAAAATGGCCGTTACTGAAACTCTTTTATCTTCCAGCCAGTAATATAAAACCAACCGCTTGTCGGCGCAATAAGGAAGGGCCCACACCGCGGAAAGCGTTCCACGGAGACTTTTCACTTGCTGCTGTTACGGTAAGGTTTTTAAAAGAAAATAACGATTTTTGGCACTTTTAGTGCGCATATTTCGGCGTGTTAACGTTTAAGTCTAATCTTACACAACTAAACGGTCGGTATTTCTAAATTGAGACCGTGATATGTTTACATTCTTGTTGCGTATGAAAATGTAGGAGCCGCTGTTCAAAATGGTGGGGTGTCTTCGTTACATAAGGCGCTTCCTTTCGTAACCATTTCACTCTCATTTTCCTTAGTTTTTAGGTTTTCACATTCAACTACCACCATGTCAGACGCCGAGCAGCAGTATATGGAAACCTCACTGAACGGCCACGAGGGTGAGGATGATTTGAACGGAGCCGGGCAGTACGATCAGGGCAACGGGGATGCGCAGGCCGGGGCGCAAGGAAACGCCGGTGCGGACGGGACGGCCGGAGACGACGAAAACGGAGCGGACGGCGGGCAAATTGATGCGAGCAAAGGAGAGGAGGATGCGGGGTATGTCAGAAGAATAAATGTGTTAAATACTCGGTCACAAAATCCTTTGTTCCTCCGCGTCTTTGTTGGCGCCATGTGTCGTTTGTAGGGGGATGGGCGCGTTGGTGAATTGAACATGAAGAGGACTCTTAAAATGTGCCTCTAAATTGTTTCCTCATGTGAATGTGTTTATTTTTGAGTGGTTTAAAATTTCTTATGATTTATTGATATTTCAGTTTATAAGTATAATGTACATTCTTTTATTTTTTTCATTGAAGAAATGGGGAAATGGTGAAATGTGCTCTACCACGCCCCCTCCCGGTCTCATCCCGTTTTTTCCGCTTGATTTCCTCAGGAAAATGTTCGTCGGGGGGCTCAGCTGGGACACCAGTAAAAAGGATCTTAAAGATTATTTTTCTAAATTCGGAGAAGTGACAGACTGCACCATCAAGATGGACCCAAACACTGGACGTTCAAGGGGATTCGGGTTTATTCTTTTTAAAGAGCCAGCCAGTGTAGATAAGGTGAGTTTTGGGGTCTAGGAAAACCTCAGGTTTTGTTAATTTTCGATGTAGTTACTCATCATCTGCTTTGTGTGGCAGGTTTTAGCACAAAAGGAGCACAGACTGGATGGACGACAGATCGACCCCAAGAAGGCAATGGCGATGAAAAAGGAGCCAGTTAAGAAGATCTTTGTTGGTGGACTGAACCCTGAAACCACAGAAGAGAGGATCCGCGAGTATTTCGGTGCCTTTGGCGAGGTATTATGAGCTTAATTATTTTTCCATCAAAAAAATTCTAATTGTTTCATCTTTTTGTTGCTGTTGTACACTTATTAACCTAACGATTTTTTTTCCCAATCACAGATTGAGACTATCGAGCTTCCAATGGACCCCAAGTCAAACAAGAGGAGAGGCTTTGTCTTCATTACCTTCAAGGAAGAAGAGGCTGTCAAGAAGATTCTGGAGAAAAAATATCACAACGTCAGTGGAACCAAGGACACAAGTGGAAAAGAAGGCCTTGTGAGTTTCCATCGTCCATCTTGAGTTGACCTGAACCCATATTCACCATTTGAAAATTGTGTAACATCCATACTTTTTATTTTGGCATAAATCTCAAATAAAATGAATTAACAAGTTCGTTTTTTTCCTCTCTTTTCCTCTTGCAGTGTGAGATTAAGATTGCACAGCCTAAGGAAGTGTACCAGCAGCAGCAGTATGGAGGTCGCTTTGGAGGTGGAGGAGGAAGAGGAAGGGGGCGTGGAGGTTTGTACCATCTCTCCCTCTATCCTGTTTAGCTGTCTCACATGCCAATCAAGCTTTAGATGGTTAATTAACTAGATAACCGCTTATCAACGATTAATCAGAATAGCCAAGCTCCCATAGTCACAATTTGTAATATTTTTAAATATGAATCTCACTCAAATACTGGATAATATAATGAAGAATTTTTCTTAGTGTTCTTTCTTTTGAAAATCATGAAATCTTAAATATATTTGAGTTTGTCAAATAATAATTTATATTTTTTCCCTCATGATTTTTGAAGGGTTTAAGAATTTTGGTACTTTAAAAATATGAAGTTATGAAATTACTCAATATAGTTTATTTATTCATTTGTCTTGAAGCCGCCTAATAAATCAAGTTCAACTAGTTGAACATAATTTGACTAAATACTTTGATTTTTCTTAACAATACATACAAAGACTTCCTATTCAGTCAGTTTTAAACTCTTTTGTTGATCTGATAGATCCATTTACTATTCAAGAATCTTAATAAAGGTTACGCTAGCAGATGTGAAATAATTTCAACGTTGTTTTCTGCATGTTTGTTTTCTAGGTCAGGGTCAGAACTGGAACCAGGGCTACAATAACTACTGGAATCAAGGCTACGGGAACCAAGGCTATGGAGGCTACGGCGGGCAGCAAGGCTACGGAGGATATGGCGGCTATGGGAACTACGACTACTCAGGCGGCTACTACGGCTACGGCGGCGGATATGACTACAGTAAGCACTGATTGTCCTTGCGGTTTCCCCCTCGTCCCCGTTGGGTTCTTGTGAATGCGAGGGACTCAAGTTCCTTTCTCTGCTCTTCTCTTACCCCCCTAGACCAGGGCAATACAAGCTATGGAAAAACTCCAAGACGTGGGGCTCACCAGAGTAGCTACAAGCCATACTGATCATGTGTAGTGCAGGTATGACTCCTCCTTTATCTTTTTTTTTTTCCCCCACAACTCATGGTAAGGTTAATTTGGTTGTGTTGCTCCATTTTTGTCCCCAATTCATCTCCATTTTTATTTTTTTAATTTGGCCAAATTTTAAACGGGGTGGGTTTTTTCGTGATCCGATAGGGTTGTAGCGGTAGATCATGATAGGCCCCATCTCTTCACTTCATCTTTTTATTTTTAAATCTTTTACATGTTGATTTTTGTGACTAAACTTGTTGTGTTTTTCGTTTCAGGTCGTAAAGCTGCCGAGCAGGAACCAGCGGTCTGGTCGCAGTGAACGTTGGGATCTTTTACTTTTTTGGAAGTTGGCAGAATCTGGACTTCTGCTTCATTTTGTACAGAAAACAAAAGGAACTGGGGGGGCGCAAATGTCACTTTTCACATTTGTTTTATTTTACTTTTGTTTTTTGTTTTGTTTATTTTCGTGTTTTGTGTCCTTTTTACATTTCCAGAAATGGAAGTGTTATTTTTTTACTGTACTTTTTGGTACCTTTTTGAATCTAATGTATTGTATGGTTGTATTTTACATCATGGCTGTGTCTATCACATCTAGGCTCAGAGCTCTAAAAATGCTTTCAAAATAAACATTTTTGGTTGATTTTTACTTTTCGTTAGTGTTCCTAGATGATTTCTTCCCCCTAGTGTCACCTGTGCTTTGTGTTGCATGGCTTCATGGTGAGATGGAAAGGGATTTCTTCATGATTGTAAGCTTGTCCATTATTTTTATTTTTAATCTGTTAGCGGCAACATTGGTGACATTTTTATTTTATTTTTTTCCCCTCTCCCTGTACTGCTTTTAAGGAGACTTCCTCCCATCGTGTTAGATATTTAAGAGTGGCTTTAATAGTGATTAAACTATACCTCAAAACATACACAGGTAACTGTAACACGACTCTTTCTGGAAACACTGGATACACATTCCTCCAGTGTCTTGGACAAATTTCAAGAAATAAACTTGATTTTTAAGATGTCTATTGTATGTCTAGTGATTTCGCGTCTTAATAAATAAATATATATATATATATATATTTTTTTTTTTAACCAAATATGATTAAAATAAATGACTGATTTAGCAGTATTGGTGTACAAAGTGCAACGCTGGGCAAAGTACACCAGTAGTAAAAGGACAAATGCTATGAAGAAATAATGCTGTATTCACATTGAGTTTATTTTAACCGCAACCTATCGAGCACTGATTTGCTACTGGATAATTCTAGTGTGCAAATGGTGAATGTGACCCATTATACCACATAGGGTGGTTATGTAAAGGATAAGTCTTGACACATTAAGAATGCTGTAATGCTAGTTTTGCATGTTCTAATATGTCTGCAGGGATGATGTATAGGCATTATTAGGCTAATTTGTGGTTTAAAATTTAGTATGGGTAATGTTTTGTAAACCATTTTTAGGCAGAAATGTAGTCATTAAGTCACTAACTATTAATTCTTTCACTTTTTTTTTTTTTTTTAAACATTTTTACTGAACTGCACCTTAAAAATGGTGTATTGGTATGGTGACCGCAAAAAAACAGCTTGATAATGTACAAAATACAGGGATTTATCTTTGTTTAACATTTATCATATTTTTTTTATATGAAATTGTCAGTTTGATTGGATGAAAACCCTATAACTGCAGGATTACTATGTTTATATAATGCCAACGCTTTACACAGCTGATTTCCTTTTTTAGTGCCATTTTGACTTTTGTCAAGAAATATTATTTTTACTGCTCTCATTATGTGCACCATTTGTGAAGCTGCTTTTGGAATAATTATTGTGAAAAGTGCTATACGAGTAAACATGAAGTGCATTTTAAATAATGGGTGTCACTTCAAAGGACACCAGATTACAATTAAATATGTAAACAAAAATTGAGAAAAAAGTTTTTTTTTACTTTCTGCTGAACACAAAACAAGATATTCTGAAGAATGTTGGAGGGAAAAGCTGCAATTGACATCCCAAAGAATACTAATAGAAGTCAATGGCTGCTTTTTTCCAATTTTCTTCAGTATATCCTCTATATATATATATATATATATATATATATATAATGAAAAATACAGGTTTCCCTGCTTAAAAATCCAGCTTCAACCAGCCTAGCCTGGTTTTAGAGGGGTTTTAGTCATTTCCAGCCTGGTCTTAGCTGGTCAGGTTGGGAGATGACCAGCTTGACCAACCTAGCCAGGCTCGGAGCCCAGCTGAAACCCCTATGTCCATCTTAAACCAGGCTGGTCAAGCTGGTATTAGATGGTCATTTCCTAACCTGACCAGCTAAGAGCAGGCTGGAAATGGCCAAAATCCCTCTAAAACCAGACTGGTTGACCAGCTAAAACCAACCAACCAGCCTAGGCTGGTTTAAGCAGTTTTTTTTTTCAGCAGGGTTGAAACACGTGGAGGATGAGTAAACTAAAACTAGGTGAACTATCCCTTTAATATCACTCAGCTTGAGTTTATTCCATGCTGATTAGCTCCCAAATAGAAAATCTAGAACTGATTAAGTCAAAATGTACAAATAAAGTAAATAAGATACTGATTAAAATGAATAGATGGTTAACTTCTTTTTAATATAAAAACGTCAAATAGAAGTTAAAATTCCAAGGTGAGGATATGCTGTCATATGATTATGCCCCACATATATCTTCAATTCAGTGACAACGATGTACTGTTTGTACATCTCTATATATTGTTAGCATAATCTTAAAAAATGACATTACGAGAATGTTTTTTTTTGTCAAATATTGTATTTTTGATTATATCTATCTGCGTTCATGTGCTCATAAAACACAAACACACAACGTAAACACGAATGAATGTTGTTTTTTCTTCTCAAAAGCAGAGGTTTGATTAATTATTTTTATGTCTGAGGGCCGTCAAAAATGCTGGGCTGGAAAGAGACATAGTAACTTAAAATAGCCTAAACAATTAAGTGAAAGTATTAGTTTTTCGTCCACCACTAAGACTAACAGAGAAAAGTAGGTTGCTGTGGGGTCATGGAGTTCAGTCAGGAGTGTTATAGCCGTAGCTTTGAGAAGAATTTACCGCTTTATCAGTTTATACCTGTTTTGAAGAGCCGTACGTCGATGAAGATAAACTCTGAGATGAAGAGAAGCTTTTTTTCCCGCCACATGCTTCTTTCACTTCTGCTTTCGCTGAATTTCTATTTAAAGCAGCAGCAACTTTTGCGTTCCAGATTTGTTTTCATGAAGCTAACATGCTGAATGTCTGGAAGTGATTTTTCCAGCCATTTTAAACGTTCTAGAAAATAATTGTACGGAATAGTTCTCTATATATTGAAAACTCTTTTATTTATTTATTTTTATTAAAGTGTCTTTCACCTCTTTGTCAAATAGGGTGTAATTACAACACCTACCAGTAGAGGTAGGCTAATGCTAGTCTAACCTAGAGTGTTGCAAATTCATATCGCTATTCATTTTATTTTTACGCAAGACTGATGTCTGAGATGTAAGGGGTCACTAAATTGATCAGTTCTTGTACTTCGCTATTATATATAGGGGATTAATCATTATATGAACATATGATCTCATACAGCCCCTCCCCCACACACACTTTTAAAATGTCCGCTATGACCCTGTATATATACACGTATATATACACTCACTGACTACTTTATTAGGTACAACTGCTTGTTAATACAAATTTCTAATCAGCCAAACACATGGGAGCAACTCAATGCATTTAGGCATGTCAGAGGCCAGAGGGGGAATGGCTAGACTGGTTCGAGCTGATAGACAACAGTAACTCAAATAAGCACTGGTTACAACAGAGGTTTGCAGATAAGCATCTCTGAAAGCACATTCAACCTTGAGGCGGATGGGCTACAGCAGCAGAAGACCACACCAGTTGTCACTCCTGTCAGCTAAGAACAGGAAACTGCGGCTACAGTGCGCACAGGCTCACCAAAATTGGACAATAGAAGATTGGAAAAACGTTGCCTGGTTTGATGAGTCTTGATTTCTAATGAAACATTCGGATGGTAGGGTCAGAATTTGGCATCAACAACATGAAAGCATGGATCCATCCTTACTTATATCAACGGTTTAGGCTGGTGGTGGTGGTGTAATGGTGTGGAGGATATTTTCTTGGCACATTTTGGGCCCATTAATACCAATTGAGCATCGTGTCAACGCCACATCATACCTGAGTATTGTTGCTGACCATGGCCATCCCTTTATGACCACAGTGTACCCATCTTCTGATGGCTACTTTCATCATCTCAGACTGGATTCTTGAACATGAAAATTATTCACTATAATTCATCAAATGGCCTCCACAGTCACCAGATCCCAATCCAATAGAGCTTCTTTGGGAAGTGGTGGAACGGGAGAAACATTTCCAGTACCTTGTTGAATCTATGCCACGAAGGATTAAAGCAGTTCTGAAGGCAAAATGGGGTCCAACCTTGTACTAGTAAGGTGTACCTAATAAAATGGCCAGTGAATGTATACACATGCATCATATACAAAAGCTAAATTTTGATATCACATTCTACCTTTTTAAATAGATTAACATATCTTATTAATTACTATTATTGTTATTCATCATTAAATACAAGTCATAATTTACATTTTTTACTATTTTTGCCGTTGTGTGCCATTACAGCAATTATATTTCATTAGCACAAAGCCAAATCTTTTCTTCTTGAAAACAAAAATGTAGTTTTAGCAGTAGATAAGATTTATTGTAATTCTAAAACCCACGTAACAGATCGTAATATTGACCCAACTCCAAACAGAACACGACAAGTATTTTGTTTATTTTTTTATTTCAATCAAAATAATAAAACCTGAGGAAATCCAGGCAACTGAAACACCAGGAAACCCCTGAGGGCACACGGTGGTGAACATTTCACGTTCTAATGTGCTTTCTTGGATTTTTTTAAGGCGAAACACCAAACATATGCAAAAAAAGACATTTATTTGCTGCATATTCAGCCTTTACCGTTCAACAATCAATGTTTGCTGAGATATATTGCTCAGAAATGAGAGATTTGGCCTCTTGGTTTGGTTTTTTCCCCGGCTTACACATATCGCTACATTTTCTTAAAAAAAAAAAGAAAGTAGAAAGTACCATATGTACAATAAAGGTTTTTAAACACCGCCGCTGATAAAGAATCATGTTTTTTTCTTCTGGTAAACATCTCACAAATACTTTGAAAGAAAATGATAATACAGCGTTCGGCTCATGAAAAGCCTTGAAATCTGGTGAATACGTGATGTCCGCTGACTGTGGGGAAAAACAGCAGCATCTCCACTGATAAAACAGAGAAATCTCCACAGGAGGTACAACAAACACTCAGATGTCCATCTCAAACTGGCTGTCGTCAGCTAAACGAAGAAAGAAAAGACTGATTAGGGTTTCAAACAGACTTTACAATACAAGCAAATATGATCTTAGACTGAAATGATTTGTTTTAGGAGATCATTTTTTTTGTTGTTGAGGGTTTAGAAGCTTAAGGTCTTTGTACACGTACTTTAGAGTGTTTTAATTTTCAACATCTTATTCAAGAAAATGGTTTTGCAGAACAATTAAATGAGTGTTTTGTTAATAAGAAAGTTATTCAAATTTATAATTAATTTTAATAATTAACATTTTATTTGATCGAATTTATGTTTTACATTTAAATTTATTATTATTATACTTTTTATGAGGTCATTTAACAATTCTCATTTTATTGCATCTACACATATTGCAAAATGTAATGCAATTATTTAGATAGATAGATAGATAGATAGATAGATAGATAGATAGATAGATAGATAGATAGATAGATAGATAGATAGATAGATAGATAGAACAGTAGATTGATAGAACTATAGATAGAGCGGTGGATAATGAACGATAGAAGGATAAAATGATAGAGATAGATAGATGGATAATAGAATGATATATACATGGATAGAACGATAGATAGAACAGTGGATGGATGGATGTAGCAATAGATAGATGGATGATAGATAAATGGATAGAACAATAGATGGATAGAACGATAGATAGATGAATAGAAAAATAGATGATAGAACGATAGATACGTGGATAGAAAGATAGAATGATATAAGGATAGATTGGTGGATAGAATGGTAGATGGATGGATAGAATGATAGATAGAACAGTGGATGGATGGATGTAGCGATAGATAGATTAATAGAACGATATAACGACATATAGATGGATTGAATGATAGATAGGATGACAGATGGATAGATGTAGTGATAGATAGATGGATCGATAGAATGATTGATGAATAGAACCATGGATGGATGGATAGAACGATAGATTGATAGATGGATAGAACGATAGATAGAACAGTGGATGGATGGATAGAATGATAGAAAAACAGATCGATGATAGAACGGTAGATGAATTAAACGAAAGATACATGGATAGGGGATAGAATGATAGATGGATGGACAGAAAGGTAGATGATGGATAGAATGATAGAAAGAACGATATTTAGATGAATAAAATGACACGACAGATGGATAGAACAATAGATGGTTGGAGCGATAGATAGATGGATAGAACAATAGACAGATGGATTGAACGATAGATGGATAGATGTAGCGATAGATGGATGGATAGAATGATAGATGAATAGAACAATAGATGGATGTATAGAACGATAGACAGATGGATAGTATGGTAGATGGATGGATAGAACAATAGATAGAGGAAATGATAGGTTGGTGGATATATGGATGAAACTAGTTAAATGAATAGAACAATAGACAGATAGATAGATGGATAGAATGATAGATGGATAGAACAATGGATGGATAGAATAATAAATGGAATTATAGATGGATAGAACGTTAATGGATGCATAAAACTACCATAGAAATGTACCACAGAAATGTACGAAATATAATTTGCCCTTAATTGTTGTCATGATTTCAAGTTAAACCACAGCACCAGGTTGAAACGTCCTTTTATTGTTAACCGAGTTCTTATTCATTTTGCTGTAGAAAAGACAATATAAAGGGAATTGTAATTGTATTTTCAATAGGAAACTGATTCCGAAATGTTTAAATGTTATTGAAGAGAGACAGCTGGAGAGCCACATATTTTTGGTCAAAGAGCCACATATGGCTCCCGAGCCATAGTTCCCTACCTCTGCTATAGATAGATGATAGAACAATAGATGTATGGATAGAACTGATGGATGGATAGACAGACGACTCTATAAATGTTATGGTCCTCTTAATTCTTCCTCTTTATTAAAAGATAAATTGATCTTAAGATATTGTTAGATTAGTTCCAGTTTCGGCTTTGGTACTGACTAATCTAATGTATACATAAAAATCTTATTGTATAGCATCATACAGAAAGTATTATTAAAAAAAAAAAAAAAAAAGTCATATATATGATATACTACTTAATATATATTCTAGAACCACAATGACAATTTCTATAGTGTTTAAGGACTGAAACAAACTGATTGATATTGAAAAATGATATGTTTTTAAATAATGTGTAGGAGAAGCCTGGAGCACTTCACATTTCCTAGAAATGTTATTGCAGGCAGAACAGGTTTTTTTGTTTTTCACTTTCTTTCTTTTTTTCTGGAGCAGAAAGTGGTTTTACCTGCCAGCTCTTTCTCCTCCTCCAGCTCCTCTTTGAGCTCCTGCAGTTTGGACACGGGGTGGAGGGAAGGAATGGTCACTCCTGGAATCTGGGGCAAACAGCAGGGTGGAGTCCGGGCGATCGGAGAGTTCCTGCAGTCCAGGAGGAACTTTCTGTCGTAAATGATCCTGGTTCCTGGAGGAGGGAGAGCACGCTTATTACAGCAGCCAATCACATGGCTAGAAAAAAATCATATTTACATAAAACACTGCAGATTTAATGCAGTGTTAGCAATGATAGCAGCTACATTTATGTCAAAATGGCAATATTTCATCATCCAAACAGTATAATTCTAATTAAAAATACCACATTGTCCTAAAAATTGTCACTATAAAAGAGGTTTAATGGTATGATATATATAAAAGGGCTTGTAAAATGAATTGAGCTATAGAGTAAAACAACAAATTCCCTCTCCAAGTATATGTTTTTACATTTAATTCTGCAGCCTTCCATTGTGTGACAGGAAAAAATGCCAAATATAAAACTAGTGAACCAATACATTATATTGTGCAGCCTTACATGTGTGAGGAAAAAACACACGCACACAAAAACAAGCCAAATGTTTTAGCAAATGTAGCTTGAACTTTGGATTTTTTGTCATTTTAATCAAGCCAACAGCAGTTGTAATCTATTTAACAAAACTAAAACGAGATAGCGGAACGATAGCCGCTTCACATGTCCATGCTATCAGAATGTAAACGAAGACTGAAGCGTTTGTCATTTTGCATGTAAAAGGCAGCACTCACAATCTCCTACAATGAGAAATGGGGTGAACTGGATTGCAGGATCAGCACCTCCCAGTTTAGTTCCAGGAAATCTGAGAGCGTCTGCACGTGAGCCACGACTCCACAACCTCATGTTTGGAGAAGCTGTGAACAGCCGCATGGAGCTAAGCTAACTAGCAGAGCTTTGGTTTGTTTCTGAATTAAAAGCTTAAGGGTAGTTGTCCCCCCAAAAAATAAAAAAATACTGACCATTGACTCACTCTCTAAAACATTCTTGATTTTCTATTTCTATTATTAAACACAGATTGTGATATTTAGGAAAGATAACTGTAAGCCAGTCACATGCTTAGTAAGACAATCATTTTTTAACAAACTCTTTTTAAAAGGTTTCAAAATATCTTCATTTGTGTTCAACAGGAAAAAATAAAGTTGAAAAGGTTAAAAAGCAGTTGATAAAAAGCTATACATTCATAACCAAACCAAAGCAGTGCTAGTTAGCTAGCGCCATGTGGTTATTCACAACTTCTACAAACATGAGGTTGTGGAGTAGAAAGTAAGAAAGAAGATAAAGATTCAAACATGTTCAAAATTTTTATTTTTGGGCCTTGGGGACTCCTCGATGTAGCAAAGTTCAAGCTCATGTTTGGAGTAGCTGTGAAAAACCACATGGTGCTAGCTAACTAGCACAGCTTTGGTGTGGTTATGAATTAAAAGCTTAAGAGTAAATCTCCGAAAAATGAAAATATACTAATAATTTACTCATCATCAGCTACTCCAAAGCATTTTTATTTTCTTTTTCTATTAAACACAGATAATGATATTAGGGAAAAACATCCTGCAAAAAACAGCTTAGCTGGGAGATGACCAGCTAAAACCAGACTGACCAGTCCAGCTTAAACCAGGCTGGAAATAGCTGGAAACCAGCCTGGAAATGGCCAAAACCAATCTAAAAACAAGCTGGTTGACCAGATAAAACCAGCTTATGCTGGTTTAAGCTGTTTATTTTTCCAACCAGGGCAGTAAGCCAGTAGCCATGTTTCCATCCACCTATTTTTATGTGTATTTTGGAGATGCGCATAAGAAAAATGGTTGATGGAAACGCCAAGATGCGCATAAATTTAGAAAATGTGCATAAAACCATATGCGCATAAATAAGTAGGATTAATTTTTTATTCGATAAGAAAAGTTGTGCATAAACTGCGATGGAAACACTTTCCAGTCCAGTAAAAAAAAAAAAGTCATGTGATTTTGTTATAAGAGATCATGTGATGATAAAAATGTGTGCAAATAGACAAAGCAGCAGGCTGAGCACACTGGAAAACATCTGAAATGTTGTTTTGGTCATTTTAAATGCCTTAACCATTACAGAATTAGTGTTATTATAGTATCAATTACCTCCAGAATCAAGAGCGTCTGTGCTCCGCGTCTCACGCCTTCAAACGTCACAACGCATTAACTGTGTAAACGGAAAAGATTCACGCATCTTCTACTATCGTAGCAAATTACGTTTTTACTGTTTGCCGTCAGTAAATCAGAAACTGGCGATTTTGTTCTCTTTGACTTGTTGGAAGGAAACGCTGCTTTATTTGCACGTCTTTTATACGATAATCCAGTTTTGCGCATAAAGTTATTTAGCATTTTTGGATGGAAACATAGCTAGTGACATGCCCAGTAGGACAATCTTTTATTTATTTATTTATTTTTTAAACAAAATCTACCTTTTAAAAAATGTGTCAAAATATCTTCCTTTGTGTTCAACAGGAAAAAAGAAAGTTGAAAAGGTTATGAAGCAGTTTAAATTCATATACAAACCAAAGCAGTACTTGTTAGCTAGCGCCATGCGGTTGTTCACAACTTCTAGTAGGACAATCTTTCATTTTATTTTACAAAATCTACTCCTTTAAAAATGTGCGTGAAGCTGTGACAACCACATGGTGCCAAGCTAACTAGAGCTGCTTTAGTTTATGAATTAAAGTTTTTTAAAAGGGCCTTATATGCAGACCTTATTTTTTTCTTAAACACAAATATATTTAGAATAATGTTGTAATCTGCCATTGACATGCATGGTAGGATTTTTTATGACAGTCAATGGTTAACCAAAGTTCTTCAAAATATCTTATTTTGTGCCTAACAGGAAAATAGAAACTTGAATGGGGTTTAAAGCACTGAGTAAATGTATATTTTAATTTGTGAGAGAACTATTAATTTAAAAGCTTTCAGTTTATGAACAAACCAAAGCAGTGCTAGTTAGCTTAGCACCATGTGGTCGTGCACAACTTCTCCAAACATGAGTGTGGAGTAGAAACAAAAGACAGAAGAAAGAAATTCAAACAGGTTTGCAGGGCAAGTAAATGATGACAATTTCTATTTTTGGGCCAGAAGGACCCCACCATGTAGCAAAGTTCAAACTCGTGTTTTGACAAGTTGTAAACAACCACATGGTGCTAGATTAGCTGGTTTGACTATTAGTTAAAAGTTGTAAAAGGGATAGTTCACCCAAAATATCTTTACTCTCACTCTTTTTCTGTTGAGTACACAAGATAATATTTTAAAGAACGTTAGAAACTCTTAGAAATATCTTATTTTTTTATTCAATGCAAGCATAAAATAAAACAAATTTAGAGATATTAAATTTCTGGGTGGACAATCCCTTTAAAGTGTTTTTATTATCTGTTGTGCTTAAAGATCTACTGAACCCAACAGTCGTTACTAGTGGCTGAAAAACATGTTATGCAACCTTCAGTGCAATGTGTCCTGGACAAAAGGGGTAGAGACGGTGGGGGGAGGATCAGGGTGTGGACAGAGATGTTGGCTGGGGTTGGACCAACAGTAGGCACAACGGTGAACTGCTCTGGACAGAGGAATGCAGAGACCAAACTCAGCCAAGTCCTGCTCAAGCACGTTTTGTTCGGTGACTGCTCTTCAACGTCATCAAATTCGTATAAGCTAAAGTGTTTACATTAAACTTGAAGCGTTTTCCCCTCACTCCCACTCCCTTTCACCCCAAAAATCAACAGGAAAATAAAAGGAAATTATAATTTGTGTAAAAATAAATAAACCTAAATATGCTCATTTATTAATCTAAACTAAGAATGCACTTAAAAAAAAAAACGACTAAAAATTGCATGTAGAAAGAAATACAGTGTTTCCTCACTATAACGTGGTTCACTTTTCGGCACTTTGCGGGTCACGCGGTTCGCCTCGCAGTTTCGTGGATTGTTTTCTGTATAGTACCGAATGCGTTCAGCTTGCCAAATTTACATAAATTTTCAATATTTTAAGACTGTACCTTTGCTAGTTTTCGCCTATTGCGGGTGATTTTTAGAACGTAACTCCCCTAATTAACGAGGGACCACTCTATTACTAATACTACAAAATGTATAACCTTTTTTTATATATGCGACAATGTGACAATACCCCAAATGCTAACTACTATAATACATCCATACACTTTTTGTGATGTTTTCAAAATTTAAACAAACAGTACTACATATGATACACTCAAAAAATTACTTTTGCTGGTTGTTTAAACTACTTAAAAAAAAAGTTGAAACACAATTGTTGTGTTGTAGATTTTGAGACAGCCTAATTGTTTTAGTGTTGTCACGATACTGGAATTCAATACCAATCAGTACTGAAATGTAAAAAATTCTAAGCGTTCTAAACAGCGCTGATTTGCCATTGCGTTCAGCACGAACACAGTGGCTGTTTAAATGTTTAAAGGCTGGTTTTTACTTCTGCGTCTGCCTCGCGTTTAGTCGTGGATTTATACTTCTGTATGCTGTTTGTTTTGCTCTGCAATAACACTTTCGAAATGCTAGCTGGCAGTAGGTTATGTTCCTCTGTGTCTTCGTGGGTGTTTTTTTTTCTTTTTCTGAACGCTACCTTAATGTACAAGTAGCTAAAACTCGCTCATTCAGAGGCAGAAACCGGCGGATGTGCAACAACTTTAATCATTAGGTAAACATAAAACATCTGGAGCTCCTTCACGGAACTCGACGCTTGTAAACACTCACTCCATTGGGCTCGTGGCTATGAGCACCGCCCACATTCGGCACAGCTACCAAGTCGACCAATCACAGAGCTTGCGCCAAGCGTTGTTGCGATGTGTAGTTACATTTTTTGAGAAGTTATGGGCTATGAAGAAGTAAAAATCAGCCATAAGAATGCGCTCAACAGCGCTCAAATATAAGCAGGAAATTGATGTTTTTAAAATTTCAGCACCGATTGGTATCGAATTCCAGTATCCTGACAACACTAAATTATTTTACGTTAAATCCACTAAAATTAGTAAAAAAATATATAAAGTTAATTTAAATTTGTAAGTTAAACAAGTTAAAATAAATTAACGATTTGTTTTGGGATACGCTGAATGAGTTCTGTGAAAGCCAGCATTTTTAACACTGTTTGTAGTGTTGTACATGATAAAGAAAATTCCTCGAGTAGTTCCAACACAAATCGATTAAGGTAACTTAACATGTTTAATGCCCAGAATTGTGTTGTTTAAGCTCATTAATTTAATGGTTTAATTCAAGCTCAAGAATAGCAAAGCAAAATACTTTTTGGAGTGAATACTTATATAAATGTTAATATAATATATTCCATTATGTTGAAAGAGTAGTAGAGTATCGTAACTGTATTTTCTCTTCTTTGTTTTGTAGAGAGAAACTTAATCTGGGCACATATTTGGCAGAGATACATGGTCTATAAACAGACACACACACACATGCCTTTAGTCTCCACATGTTTACGGTCTACACACCCAAACGCATATATATAGACGTATATTTGCATGCCTCGGATCAGTTATTCAGCTTTCTACCCTGCGGGAGCCATTCATGATGATATAGTGGCCCCAATGAACCTCTATTGCAGAGCACATGGAGTCCTGTTATTCCTGAAATCCACCACAGCAGCTGTGAAGGAGGAGGAGGAGGCCTGTTTCTAAGAATTGCCTCCTCCTCTCCATGTGCTACAGTTACAGACACATGCCAAACTCGGGGACAAAGGAGACATGGCCTGTACAGTAATGGGTCAAGCATTTGTTTTTCGCTCGATTAGATAAACTGAATGTCCGGTATCATTTTAGGGCCATGCAAGACGCAAATCAGATAAACAGACACGTTGTTACATAAGAAGCATGGCAGTTGGGCTATCTTACTGCAGGCATGCAATGAAAAACTTGTTGTGCACAACAAAGAGGAATGTGGAGGAGTGAAAAACATTTAATAACATTTGTTTGAAGTTCTGCGTGGTCAAGCCACTGCTTGGTTTAATGCACAGTAAATAAATATGTTGTTATGAATTTATTTAATGCATATTATACGATATTTGAGTGTAAACACCATTTGTTTTCAATTTTGGATATGATTGCCAAGTGTTTAATTAATGGAAATTAATTCAAATTACCAGGATGTTTGGTATCTTAAAACGTGTACTATGGAAATATTATGAAAGTTAAGAACTCAGGGTTTCTGCAGGTTTCATAAAGTCAAATTTAAGACATTTTAAGACCCTTTTAAGACCATTATGAATGAGATTTTAGACTTATACGGGCCTAAACATTAAGGATTTTTGGTAATGGCCCTGTTGGATCAATGGAATTGGGGAAAAAAAAAATGTAATTATTTCTTAACCAATATTTCAATGTGTCAAAACCATAGACTGTGAAATATAGGTCAAAACAGGAAACACTTTTTTTCAACAACGTTTCTTTTTTTTTTTTTTTTTAATGACAAGTTTAACATTGTTAAAAGCATGTTTATTATGAAGGACACTACACGAAAAATTAAAAAAAAATTATATTTGTTTGCTTTTGGTCTAAATGAATTGAGTATAACTCTTATTCAACCTAATGCCTTTCTGTTATAAAACCTTACATTTCATGCCTATCTATAAATATTACATCCACTTACACATTCTGTAAATAGTTTTTGTGTAAATGGAAGATTATGTAAAGGGATATATTGCTTGTTTTATTATTTAATAATTAGATATTATCATGAGGAATTGTGTAATTGTTTTTAGTTTTATTTTCCTGATTAGGAATTTTAATTCAACAAATTTGCTGTGAAATGTCTAGCAGCAGTTGCGAAATAAACATCTCTTTGTAATAAAAAACTTTTAAAAATTGGGTTTCGGTACAATTGGGTAACATTACTTTGACAAATTTTAAAATGTAGACCTGTTTAAAATTATTTAAGACCAACAACACAATATTTCTGTGAATTTGAGACTTTAAGGTCTAAAATTTGGTCTTTGAAATTTAAGACATTTAAGACTTTTTAGGACCCCGCGGATACCCTGGAACTTTTTATGGATGTTTTAACTGATTTTTGCACTTTTGTGTAGGGTTTTAGAATCAATGGAAATTCCTGGATAATATCCTGGCACTAAACTATTATTTTGTATTATTACTACCACTACTACTATTACAGTAGAGCATAATGTACTGTAGAAATGGTTTGAATGTTTTTATATATTATTATTATTATTATTAATAACTTTTTTTTTTACAGTTGTTTCACCTGTATTTTTTTATTTCTGCATTGCATTGCATTTTATGATGAATAAAGATGTCCTTAAAGTAAAAAAAATTACAGGACATTACCAGATATTGCACATTATTGTTTTAATGCCAAGTTTTAATGAACATCAACTGAAAAGTAAAATAACATTTATAACATGGCGAGTTGTTACAAATCCGTTATATATATATATAATATCATATATTATCCTGATGTTAAAGAAATATTCAATATTTCGGTGCAAAAAAAATAAAGGAAATAATTTTAAATACTTTAAAGCCTGTTTTTATAATGTTCTCAATTTTTTAAATATTTTAAATGACAGAAATTTATGTTTTTTTTATAAGGAAACTCTCTCGGCAGTTGATATCCAACAGTTCTTTTTTAAAATAAATGTACATTAAACCTTGATGGGGATCAATTATGCCATCCACCATGCTACAACATTCCCCAGTCTCCCAAACATGTTTTATACACACATCTAAAGGAAACTCATCCAAAAGCAGTGTTTCTCAACCACATTCCTGGAGGACCACCAGCTCTGCACATTTTCCATATCTCCTTAACCAAACACACCTGATTGTGCTCAACACCTCATTAGCAGAGACTGAAAGTGCGATAATGGGTGTGACAAACAAAGCAGACATCCAAAACAAGCAGTGTTGGTGATCCTCCAAGAACGTGGTTGAGAAACACTATCCTAAAGCATACAGGGTAAAATTGTTTGCTGAGCTTCAAGGGACAGTTGACCCAAAATGTACTCAATATTTACTCACCCTAATCTTAGTTGATCTCCAGACCAAATGAAAACCCAAAACATACTTAAATCCAACAAAACATACCACGTCGAGACACCACCTACAATGTCAGGCTGTTTAAAAAGGATAGTGGTGAAAATTAGCTCACTATTATATTCAGCCTTCAGTGGTTATAAACCATTAACGAGTTATTTTCTTCCGCTGAACACAAAAGACTAAATTTTGGAGAAAGCTGAAAGCCTGTAACCATTGACCTCTATAGGAAAAACAAATATTATGGATGTTAATGGTTACAGGTTTCCAAAATTAAAATTAAATATAAATATTTATACACATTTTTAAGTTTTTAACATAAAGAAACTCACAAAAGTTCAAAACAAGTAAAGAGTAAATGATGACAGAATTTTCATTTTTAAGTGAACTAACCCTTTAATCCCCAACAGGAACCAACACCCAGCCTCTTATATTCCTCAAAGCACGTGTTGACCAGACAATAATAACAGCAACCATAGTCAGTGAAAGACTGAGGTAAAGTTGGCTTTATATTCACACATTCGTTCGGTGAAAACTTGAGACACGCTCCTTATAATGTTTACCATGGTACTTTAAAATATTCAGTCTAAAAATCACAGCTTCAAAACAACATTAACACCATTTATTTGACTGAACAAAGTATACTTTGACTGTTATAAGCTGCTAATATGATTTCAGAAACAATACCTTTCTGAAATGATATTAAAAAGAAATTCTTAACGTGTGAATATGAAACCAACTTTACCTCAGTAAGTGATTGCTGAGATAAAGTCGGTTTTATATTCGCACATTGAGACTTTCTCCTTTAATATAGAACTTGAGCAAAAGTATTATTTGCAAATCTTAAATAGGGAAATTATATCAGCAGCCATATCTAAAGTATAACATTGTTCACAGCCATTTAAATGATGTGCTAATGTTGTTTTAAAATAATTTCTATATGCTAATTCCCAAAAATATTCGACGTAGCGTGGTGACGTCAAAAATATACATGACACAAGTTGCTAATTAGTTAAAAAATGAGCAAATTTTAATTTTTGGGTGAACTATCCCTTTAATCACTAACAAGAACCAACACCCAACATCCTCAAAGCACGTGTTGACCACACAATAATAACAGTAACCAAACTTAGTGAAAGATTGAGGTAAAGTTGGGTTTTTTTTTTTTCGCACATTTGTCCATTTTAACGATCCGTATTTCGTTTAACTAGCGTTACTACGCTAATTTGAATCCTCGGTCTGAAATTGCATGAAAGTATGACTTCAAAACAACATTAGCACTGTTTAGTTGCCTGTGAACAATGCTAAACTTTAATAGTTTCGGCTAATAATATAATTTCCATATTTATAATTTGCAAATGATACTTTTCTGAAATTACATTAAAGGAGAAAGTCTGAATGTGTGAACATAAAACAAACTTTCCCTCAGTCAGTAGCGAGAGTGAGTCTTACCGCCAGGTGTGGTGGAGAAGAGTGTCCCCCCGGGGGTCTGGCTGTAGCAGTCCGGCAGCTGAGACCAGTCTTTGAGGTGCAGGACCCGCGTGGGGATGGGACAGCTCTTGCTCTGCTGCGTGTTTGTGGACATCGTGCGTCAAAATGCGCTTTAAACTCTTCTTAGGCACTGATGTTATTATATTATAAGCGCTCTGCAACACGCGTGTATATGGCGTGCCTGCTTCAGGTCAAACTCAGCTCAACAAAGTTTTAACAACATAAGAAAAAATGCCAGGGGTATTTTTAGCGTGCTGGTCGTGTGATGTCCGTCTATCTGTCTCTCTGTGTATGTGTGTGTGTGAGTGTCCGCCTAGGCTGAGCGCTATTTAACAACAACGCAGACTACGTGACTCGCATCATGTGATATACGAGACTTGGGCAACAACAAAAACAGGCAGCGAAACACGCGGGGTTGCCAGATCTTGAGTTAGATATTTTATGACTGTTCTGCCAGGTATTCTAATGAAATGACTTTCCAGGAATATATGGGAAGCCCACCCTTCTGAAAATTAGAAAAAAATTTAGCAAGTAAAACCAAACACATGGTAATCGAAACCATGCAGTCACTAATTTGTTAGTTTCACTAACATAGCATAATCAACTGGAAAGGCATCCGCTGTGTAAAACATATGCTGCAATAGTTGGTGGTTCATTCCGCAGTGGCGCCCCTTGATGAATAAAGGGATGAAGCAGAATAAAAATGAATGAAAACATAATCAATGCGCCAAAACATGTTGCATTTACGCCACATACGCTTATTAAAAACCCTTAACCAGGGGGGTTCTGGTGGTTCGAAAGACCCACCCCTCATTGACAAAGGTCCAGAATTTGTCTCATACATGAGAGCTCATTTGTCCTATTTTGACTGCTACGCCATCATGAATAGTGAAAATAAAAAGTTAGCTGTTGCGTTGGTTTAGTTAATCAGTTTTGTTCCATGCAAACAATTATTTTTCTTGAGTTCAACATCCAGCTGTGCAAGAGAACATACATTCTGGTTCATCTTTGAAGTCATCTTTCGCTACTGTGTTGTTTTTAAATAGAGAAAATATTTTACAAGTAACTTTTATTCTAAATCTTGAACCTTGAAAACAAAAAATAACCAATAAAAAGGTGTGAAGCACCAAAATCGACCGATATTAAAATGAATTTGAATACTATTTTGGCTATTGTTGCTATCCATGTATTTTTAAATGTACTTTTTTTTGGTTATCACGGCCATCTGACAATCTATTTCAGCTAAAATAGTGCTTAAAATGTTACTAAAATGCAGTATTTAAGCCTCATAATTAAATAGTAACCTAAATGAGGCCTATATCTGCAAAAAAGCTCCACTTTTTGAGAAAAAAAAAAAAGAACCACCCCTTTCAACAGGCTGGCTACGGGTCTGTATGATCATATTTAAAGTCATAATAATGAAATAATATGAGCTATTAAGTTGCATTTAAGAGTTTTAATAAAGGCTGTGATTTTTTCCCCTGATATTTTAACCGAACAGTCTTGTTTCAGTTATTTTTCTTGGAGTTAACCCCTTTATTCATCAGGAGTCGCCACAGCAGAATGAACCGCCAACTTTTCCAGCATGTTTTACGCAGTGGATGCTCTTCCAGAGGCAACTCTGTAATGGGAAACATCCACATACACTCATTCACACACATACGACCAATTTAATTTATTTAATTCACCTACACCGCATGTCTTTGGACTGTGGAGAAAATCCACGCCAACATGGAGAGAACATGCAAACTCCACACAGAAATGCCATCTGACCCAGCCGGGACTTGCTGTGTGAGCCACTGTGTCCCCACAATATTTTTAAATATTTTTAAATTGACTTATATCACATTATTGTTTAGCATTTTTTAATTATTAGTGATCAAAGTTGAATCTTTAGTCATTTCTATGCACTTTAATGCATGTTGTAGCAGTAGAAATGTATTATTAGTGCTAAAAGTTGACTCTTTTTAGTATTTACTATAATTTTTAATCTTTTTACTATAATTTTTTAGTATTTTAAAGCATTTTCTTAGCAGTAGAAATCAAAAGGATGTGATTCTGTAACTCTTTTTTTCTCGTAATTTCAATTTGATAATCGTTTTATATTTTTAAATGTACTTTATGTTACATTTTATTAGCATTTTTTATTATTAGTGATCAAAGTTGACTATTTTTTGTCATTTTAAAGCATGTTGTAGAAGCATAAATTAAACATTTATATCACGGGGCGACACAGCTCTTGCCACTGGTTCGAGTACCAGCTCGGTCAGTTGGCATTCCTGTGTGGAGTTTGCATGTTTTCCCAGTGTTTGCTTGGGTTTCCTAAGGGTGCTCCGATTTCTCCAACAGTCCAAGACATGTGGTATAGGTGACTTGAAAAAACTAAACTAATAGTAGTGTATGAGTGTGTGTGAATGAGTGTGCATGGGTGTTTCCCAGTACTGGGTTGGAGCTGGAAGGGCATCCACTGTGTAAAACATATGCTGGAATAGTTGGCGGTTTATTCCACTGTGGCGACTCCTCGTGGATAAAGGGACTAAGCCGAAGGAAATGTAATTAATAAGATAATCAATGCGCCAATACATGCTGCATTTACGCCACATAAAATTGCTTATCATCAATTTAATGTCACGATAATGAAATAATATGAGCTATTAAGTTGCATTTATGAGTTTTTTCTTATCATTTTAACCTAAAATCATTTTAATATTTTTAAATTGACTTATATTACATTATTTTTGTTTGTTTTTTTATCATTAGTGATCAAAGTTGACTCCTTTTGTCATTTTTATGAATCTGAAAGCATTTCGTAGAAGCAGAATTCTTTATTAGGGATCAAAATTGACTCTTTTTGTCTTTGTATGAATATCAAAGCATTTTGTAGCAGTCAAAATCAAAAGGCTGTGATTCTGTGACTCTTTATTTTCTCATAATTTCAATTTAATAATCGGTTTATATTTTTAAATGTACTTTATGTTACATATTTTTAGCATTTTTATGTTATTAGTGATCAAAGTTGACTCTTATTGTCATTTTAAATGCATTTTAAAGCATTTTGTAGCAGTAGATATTGAATGGCTGTGATTCCTTAATAAATTTTTTCCTCATAATTTCAATTTAATCATCTTTTTATTTACATTAATTTACTTTATATTACATATTTTAGCATCTTTATTGCTAGTGATCAAAGTTGACTCTTTTTTTGTCATTTTAAATGCTTTTTTTGATAAATAGAATCATTTCATAATTATGACTTTTTTAATGATGACATTTCAAAGCATTATATAAAGCATATATAAATATTGAAAGTAACAAAGCATTAAATGGAAGAAATTAGCTTCCATTAAAGTTGGATTTAAAAAACAAAATACTTCAAATGGCTGTGAAAGGGCTTAACCTTCAGAAAAATGTTGTCAGTTGCCCTCAAAGCTAAATTTACATGACCTATTTACTGCTGTTGTTGTTTATTTCTGTTTATTTTACTGCTAAGCTACCGAACACTTGGCTATACAGTTTAAATTGTGACTTCATCTCTTTTTACTAATTGAATTTATACTCTTCAAAAAAATAAGAAAAGAAAAGCTATTGATCTATTTATTTAAACTATTGGCATTATATCGATGTTAAAAATAAAGAATATAAAAATGATATAAAATAAATACAGCTGTTTGCTATTGTAATAGGTTTGTTTTAAACTGCATTGGTGTAAAGTGTAACTCCATTTATTTATTTATTGGTTTGGTGCACAAATGCTGAAAGGGATGGTGTGGCGAGTACATGGTTTCATGTAGGCTACTAAAATAATATAGCACACTAAATTTAGTTGTGTGTGTCATATGGATTTAGAGCACTGCAGTTTCACATCCCAAACAGCAGGTGTCGACAAACGCAACTTTGAGTTCCCCAATCCTGTAAACAGCGGCGATTATCGTTGGTGAGCACTGCTCAGCTTTTCGTTTTTATTATAATTTTACACATTACCGACATAAACTAGAAATTCTGTAGTAAAACACGTTGTTACAACATCGCCTGGCATTGATTGAGTTGACGAAGCGTCTTAGAGGGGGGTTTAATACAAGGTAAGGGGGTTCAGCTAGCTCGCTAAGCTAACAATCTCGTTTCCAGTTATGCAAAATAGTCCCTATTTATTATGTAAATGTGATTATTTACGGTCAACTATGTATGTCATGCATGATGAGATTATCTTTTGTTTTCGTTTTGACTGAATAGAGAATGTTTACATACATGGTTGATTTGTTTAGCTTTTTAAACAGAAGTTTCTTCTCTTATAATATTTTTTAACTTGACGTTTTGGTTCATGTGTATATATTGAACAGTTTACCAAGTGCAGTGATACTCTGTTTTAATATAAACACAAGTGTCTGCAATAAAACTAACATAAAAGCAGGTTCAGTAGTGTATTATATGGTGATTTATTGTGTGTTTTGTGTTTAAATAGGGTTAGTTCCAGCATGGCGGATGGAGAAGGCTTTGTGGTGAGAGTCAGAGGTTTGCCCTGGTCCTGCTCTGTTGATGAAGTTCAGAGGTTTTTCTCAGGTAAAAATATAAATAATAAAAACAAAAATAAATCCCCATGTTTTGCTCTTATTTTCTGCTTGTATGACTTTTTATCTGCATTTCAGAGTGCAAAATTGCAAGCAATGGGACGAGCATACACTTCACATACACACGGGAAGGACGACCAAGTGGAGAGGCATTTGTCGAGTTTGAATCGGAGGAAGATCTCAAAATTGCAGTGAAGAAAGATCGTGAAACCATGGGCCACCGTTATGTAGAAGGTAGGCAAATGTAAAAGTATTTCCCTTCACACTTACTTAAAATAAAAACTGACATGAGTTCTTTTTCAGTAATATCTAAAGTTAAAATGAAAACCATTAGGACTGTGTAATTTGGGAAAAATATCAAATCGCGATTTTATTTATTTTTGACAGCGATTTCGATTTGATTTGCGATTTAATTTGTAGTCAAGCTTCAGCTCAATAATCTGTATAGTAGCTTCTTACTGCTAAAAAGCAGTGAGGGTTAGTTAAAAAAAGGAACTGAAAAGATATGAAGTTAAACATTTATTTAAAAAAATGTTTAAATATTCAGAAATGAAACACTAATTTTTCTCTAGAGCAAACAGTAAACACAAATAAAATGACCTTAACGTTCTGTAAACACGCTGAACTCAAATCAGGCAGATAGTGTAGCTTATTATACAAACAAAATATAATAATTATAAAATTACAGAGCACTCAGCAAACTAATATGACTGATAAGAGCCTTTCTGTAGCTTATATTTTCTAAAACAAAATTATTATCCCAGATCCTGAATTTAGATGAGTTTTTTTTTTTAAATCCCCCTTTGGTCACTGCATTTTTTGGCCCATTTCCACTGACTGGTACAGTACGGTGCAGGTTGGTACCAAGAGTACACTTTTGATGGGGTGGTGTACGACAGAAAGTTTCAGACGATGTCATTTTTTCGCTCGAGGAAATGTCAAATTAAAGCTGTATGGGTTGTTCACATCATATGAGAAGCACTTCTCACAAAACAGATGCTTTATACACATACATACTTGTGTATAAATGTTCATTATTAACATTTCTATGAACATGTTTTGATTATAACTGCAGATCAATGAATTAGCCTACTGTAACATCTGTAATTATATAAAATAAATAAATGCAACATATATGAACACATACAGACCCTTACAGTCTTCAATATGCTACCAGTTATAGATAAACTACACACAACATACATTTAGCCCTTATTTGGGTTCAAAAACAACATGCAACATACAGCCCACAGTCAGTGCAAACCTCTCATCTTATAAGTTTTTATAAACATGCATTTTGAACAACAGTTTGCAATGTCAGGCCTCTAAAACGGCACTGGAGTGTAAATCAACAGCCTTAAAGCATGACATTTTCCCATTCTTAGTTGAAATCTGTATTGAGTAAACACCCTCAGGGTTCAACACTAAAGATTTTTTTTAGTGGCCCCACCAAAAATGAAGTTAATAGCTGTTTTTTAGTCACATATTTTAAATAATGTGTCAAAAGCCAAACATAACTTCAGCATTGCTTTTCTTTAAATACATCTGACAATTAAAAAAATTATGATTGTGATGTAACTAAATTTGAAAAATATATATATTTTTATAAATATTGACACCCACAGACTTTGTCACCAAATATAAATCAGAGAGGTAAGACTTTCTCATGGCCTCATTCAGTTGTCAAGTTTTGTAAAAATCTATCTATTTAATTAATTACTCTATAAAAAAAAATGTTGGCTAGAGCGTTATAGGCTTAAATTATAGAGAAAATAACACATGAACCGGTACTGTTGTCAGATCATGAAGCAGATCAATGTGGATCTTTCTTTCAAGGTGTCAGTGCAGAAATGAACAAAACAATAGACCTAATACAAAATATTATGTTTCAGCATGCTTTCACTTTCGTATTCGACATGAAACTTACATTTGCCGGTAGGAATGCGTCCCGCCCTACTTATATTTCTCACTTCATACAGCCGTATATGGCTATTACACAACCATAATGCACTGTGATATAGCCTGGTTCGTTAGTCGTTGGATCGTTTTGCTTTCTCACTACAATCAAACTGCTCCACAGTTCGTTTCAATCGAGCCGAGACCACCTCATTCAGGCAGTTTTGGACCGATTGTTTCGGCGTGGAACCGAGCGCAATTGCAGGATTCACATATGCTAAACGAACCACGCTAACTGGGCAAGTGAGACGTTTAGGTGTGATAAGCACCCTATTTGCACGCAATTGACAAACAGTTGCAGCCAAATTAAACTTTAGTGACAAGGCAGCACTAGCCCGATCGGGCCAGTAACAATCCTGTCTACTGTCCTGAGCGTGTCGCTCGCTGGCCCCAGGCCATTGGGCAGTCCTTATTGTCAAGCCCTGACCTTAACCTCCTAGGGCTTAGTGGCCACATACGTGGACAGCACATTTTAGCTCTTAAGTGGCTATTTAAATTACTTTGAATGTTTTATATTTTGTTACAGACATACAGCATGGTTTTTGCTACATTCATTTTTCCATGGCGGGGCGCCACGCCAAAATTGATCCCTCCACGGATACATTACAGATTCTCATTCAACACATTCAGTCGTGTTTTTTTTTTAATAGCGGGTGATAATCGCACTAAAGCGTATTAAAAGGTAAGTGAATTATAACAGCGCAAACTTTTCTGTAACCGTAGTTGTGCTGTGCGTTATTTGTTTACCCTTTAAGGTTATGTGCTGACTGATTAATTGGCTTACTGACAGGTGCGTGATGCATGAGGCCAGCAAACATGACGTTTAGCCGTTTCACTTTACTTCAGGACGCATTAATACCGCTCTGTAGGTCTATTGGAGACATTCATAAATATTCCTTGGAAATCAAATAAATGTGGGAGACATACTTGTTACATAAACGCACTAAATCGCACCTCAGCGGCGTTTATTTAAGAGCGCACAAGAAGATCTGCGCTAGTGCGCTTGCGCAGCGTATATTTGAGGGGGCGTGCAAGAAGTTTTGCGCACGAGTAGAGGAAATCGCCATTTATTACATAAATGCGAATGCAATCTTGTAATACTGTGCTCACGACATTTGTCATTGAAATAACGCCACAGGTAGTTGGTAGATCTGTGTAAAAAAAGGCCTGCCGCCACAGCTGGAATAAATCCTAGCGGAAAACTGTACAGTGTCATCCTGCAACATAATGAAGCAGCATATGAAATGTCCTAAACACAATTTTTAACTGTGCAAAATGGGATTAAATTTACTCTCTGATAGTCAAAAAATGTTTAAAAAAATTATATGTTATATATGCATTAAAAACAGTCTGGAAATAGTGTTTTATGTAAATTCAGACCACGAGTCCACATATATGGACATCATTTTTCTCTAAAAGTACATCATATCAAAAGAAGATGCTTAGGTTTTATTTTAATTAGGTTCCAATAAGCCCAAATAGCAAAGATAAATACAAAAATGCATGTAAAAAACACCTTTGGCCTTAAGAGGTTAAGTTAGGACCCCTCTTATGTGGATCTAAAGATTTTCTGTCACGCACAAAGAAAGATATTTTGAACGATGTTGGAAACCGGTACCCATTAAGGCTGCACAATATTGAAAAAATCTGACATTTTTTAAAAAATCTGACAATATTTAGTTTTTTTTCTGCGATTTATATACTGCAATATTAATTCAGTTTCACCAGATGGCTTAAATAGCTCGATTTGGAAAATACTTTATTAAGATGGATTAGTTGGGATGATTTTGTATGAGACTGAATCATGTTTAAAATATAATAAATTGCAAGCACATCTAAATACAATAAAGCAAAGATAAAAAGGAAAAACAATCTGCTTTATGGGTTTCTGGGGTGTCTAACAGTATCCAGGTACACAAATTGCATAATCAAATGTAAAATAACATCAATTCATTGTATATGTAATTCAATCAATAAATGGTAAGATTTCTTTGGACCAAATGCTTTAAACTCCTGAAATGCTCACACAGTCACAGGCTTTAAAAACATGCATATAATCAACCTTTAATCCATTATGGTCAAATTTTGCAGTGACTCTAGACATCCCTTGTGTTTTGATCTGTTGTGCTAATTAACTATAGTCCCTGTGATGTGCACATTTGATATCGATATTGAAATGCTATATTGTGCTGCCCAACTACTCACTGACGTGCATATATGGGAAATAATATGCTATAGAGCTAAATGGGAGCTTTTGCGTCCAGCAGAAAAACAGAAACTTTGAATGGAAAAGATTTGGAACAAGGACGAGTAGACTTTTCATTTATCCATTTATCAATTTGTGACAAAATGCTTATTCCTTCATGTGTCGTTTCAGTATTCAAATCCAATAGTGTTGAGATGGACTGGGTTCTGAAGCACACCGGACCAAACTGTCCAGACACAGGAGGGGACGGCTTGGTTAGGCTTCGCGGTTTGCCCTTCGGATGCAGCAAGGAGGAAATCGTCCAGTTTTTTGCAGGTATGCTTGATTGGTAGTTCAGGTTTCCCATCAAAAATAAACAGTATGTCAACGTCTAAATTTTATTTTAGCTAATTGAACCAGCGTTTGGACTAAATGAGCTTTGAACATTCAAATGAAAGTTAAGTCATTTAATAAAAAAATATATAATTCGTTTAAATTTGTGTTAATCAACTGAATTGGATCGTCCAGAATGACCAAGATGGGTCACATTATTAGGGCCCTGTGAAATCTGTTTTGTTTATCCCAAAAATTATTAATTGTCTCTGTCAATTATAAAAATGCCTCTTTGATAAATTCTTTGTTTTATCTTTTAATTTTTCTGGATTTTTTTTTGCCGTTTATTTTCTCTGGAATTCTTTTTGATAGTTAAAATAAATGTTTGACTTATTAATAGAAATTACGAAATTTATCAGTTTACAATTAGAGTTAAATTTCTAGAATTTAACAATCTAATTACTTTTCTAGGAGCTCTATGAAATGTATTACTTTTGTTTTAATTAATAGAAGGTAATTGGTGTGATACCTCAGAAATTTGTTATAATTATATTATTAATGAGTTATTATGAATTATTTAATTAGTGAAAAAATTATTAATTAAAAATGTATCATTGCTTTCAAGAATTATCTACTACTTCAAAAAGTTTCTGTCACAATGGGGTATATGCACAGCTAGTGTTTTTTGGCCAATGATAAACTTAAAGGATTACTGTGACTTTTTTCAGTTTCATGAGGTTCCTTTTACAGCATCGATGTTGTAACGTAATTAAAATACAATCAGTTAAATAGACTTAAGCATTCATTTAGCTGTTCAAGCATTTAACAAGATGAAAGACATGAAAGGCGTGTAAACATTAGCGCCGTCAGGATCAGCAGGCGAGCACAGAAACTCCATGGAAAATACTGGGGTAAAATAAACGTCATATTTTAAAGACTGGGGAAAATGGAATTTAATGCAGCGCTTCTTGTCCGGTCTGAGACCCACTTTATGTCATATATCAGGCAGTGAAGACCACTGATTTTTAAAGAAATCAGACTTTAAACATGGCAATTTTATTTTGAAAAGACAGTTCACCGGAAACACTGAGGCTGGCTGACTGAAATTTAGTCTATGTGCATATACCCCATTTGTTGCAGTAAAATCAGAATTTTGTTTGAAAATGTAGCTGTGAAGATGTCTATGTTTTAATGTGTACTTAATATAAGGAGTTTCTCACACAACATGTAAAATGCTTGTCAAATGCGCTTGAATATTGTGTGTGGTAAAGAAAACACACAGTATTCAGATGTTCAGTATAGAGGTGTACTTTTGTTCATTCTTCCAGAGTTGCCAAAACCGGTGATGTTTTTTTTTTTTTTTCAATTTTAGTACATTTGCAAATCTCACTTTCTGTCACAGAAATCATAGGGCCCTACTTTTTTTAATAAAATAAAATACCTAAAATTTTATAGCATTAGCTCTTTCGCTATTTTTATGTCATAAAAAACAGTTGTGCAACAATTTAGCCATTTTTGACACTTGATAAACAAACAGAAGAGTGAGTTGAGACTCTCACAGTAGCCATTTGATTTAAGTAACCCTGTTTTATTTGTCTTGTTATCTGTAATTTGTTCCAGCAAAGCTTCAAGTGTATTGGTATGTTTATGTAGTATCATTTCTCACTTGAAATTAAGACAAACCCATAGAGTAATATAACGTTTTTTTAAATGGGCTTGTGACTTAATTTGTCCCCCACTGGGGTTATCTGTCCTTGGGTTGAAGGGTTGGAAATCGTGCCAAATGGGATAACATTGCCGGTGGACTTCCAGGGGAGGAGTACGGGGGAGGCCTTCGTGCAGTTTGCTTCACAGGATATAGCCGAAAAGGCTCTAAAGAAACACAAGGAAAGAATAGGGCACAGGTGGGGATGGCTGGTTGGTTGCCTGGATACGTTGCTTTTCTTATGGTGTTCACCTCACTAAATCATCCACTGCAGAAATGGCAAGACATTACCCCCGACCATTTGATGGCAGACAAGTACCCTCAAAGATTATCCATTGTTAGTGCTGAGTGAGCTGCGCTGTAAAGGTTTAGAGAGGGAAAATCATGGTAGATATGTCAACTTGAACACGTTTGAGACAGTTTGGTGGAGTTTTCACTCTTTTAATTGTCATTTTATTTGATGATATATTCAGGGCTTGACATTAACTTTTTTTTTTCTGTGGATAGTCATTTTTCAAAGTTACTTAGTTGTGTTGTGCGAAAATGCAGCCCATTAAAAAAAAAAAGTTTTGGTCTTAAAAAAGTCTGAGGAAATGGTCTCAATTTGCTGGCGTTTTTTTGTAACTGCACGTGTTTTCTTCAATTGCAGCACGTTAAGCTCTCTCAGCCACCGTATAAATGACTTGAATGATTCAGTGAATAACTCTTCAAGAAAAGGACTTGCAGACAGCTACTGGTGGTTTTAGTGTTATATTAATTTATCTACAACTGACCTAAACACACTTACCAAAATGTTGTTTTATTATTGTGTGTTTTTTTTTTTTAAACATCGCACAGCCTTATGCTTAATACACCAATATCTGAGATTTTGAGATTGGCTTCAGCTCTCCCTCTATAATAGATCACATAGCCACTCAGCACTAACATAAATGCCATGGGAATCTGTCATTTATACCATTTGAAGACTTCAGATCATGAGGACCCAGTTAAACAGGTAACACAAAGTAAGCCCTAACAGTCTGAAGTACTTCGCTAGCAGAGAACGAATGCGTGATGGTCCAGTAAACCAGACCACAGTAACAGATTTGCCTTTGGGTGACCATAAGAAAAGTTCTTTGTAATGAAGGGTTGAATGAAACTGAATATATAAGGGTATTTCCTGTCTTTCTCTCTCTATGTTTATTTTTGGGAAAACTGTTACTAAAGTCACTTAATAGAGAACCTGATTGTTAATTGGTGTCATCCCAAAATCATTCTAAAGGGCGTTTGTTTATTTAGAGCCGTTTTCAGACAGCCCTTATTTATGCTGCACGCAGGAATGCTCTTGTCTCTTGCCAGTAGATCCTGGTGCCATTACTCTTGCTTTATGTCCACAGGTATATAGAGATCTTCAAGAGCAGCCGTGCGGAAGTACGCACACATTATGAACCCCAGCGGAAGGTCATGGGCATGCAGAGACCGAGCCCCTATGACAGGCCAGGGGGTGGTCGAGGATACAACAGCATGGGCAGAGGAGTCTCCTTTGAAAGAATGAGACGTGGAGGCTACGGTGGAGGTATTTGGGGTCATTTATTAAGATAATTGTTATTTCAACTAGAATATTTCTATTTTTAATTGAAATGTAATGCCACATATGGACACATTTATTCCAGAGTGCTCAAAACATTTGTCAGTTGTTGTGGCTGCCAATATTTTAAAGACCAAGTGCTGGTATCAGTATGTTAATCTTAAGGTTATCTGTCTGTTAATGTTCTACAAAATAGTGGCTAAAGTCACATTTAGAAAATATAAACATTCAAAGCTCTGTGTTTGTCACTTTTGGCAGACTTCTAAAACAGCATAACAACAATACAGAGAAAGCTTTGTTGATAATCAAATAAATAATTGCTTACCAGGGTTGTCACGATACTGGAATTCGATAACCAATCAGTACTGAAATTTTAAAAACGTCCATTTCCCAGTAACATTTGAGCGTGGTTGAGCATGTTCTTAAACACAGCTGATTTGCCATTGTGTTCTTGTGCTTAACAGAAATTACTGTGATTGGCCGTGAAGGTCAGTTCATCAAACTCACCGCTGTTTACTGAGTGTAACTACAAATACAGGGAGTTTTAAAGCAATTTTAGTACTGATTGGTAGCTTACTCCAGTATCATGACAACACTATTACTTGCTACATTTTAACTTATTAAACATTATTAAAAAGAGTTAATTAAAAACATACATTTACACACTAATTAACACCAAAGTGGTGCTTTGAGATGCCATACAGTGCTTCCCACAGGTTTGAAATATACTTGCAATGGTAGCCGGATTGAAACACATCCTTTACCCATGGCACATATGTGACACAAAAAATAATGTGATTTTTAACCACACTTTTCTTTATTATGACACTGCTATACAGTTTCTTTTCAATGGGGTAAAGTTTTTTAAAAGTTTTTAAAAACTTCTGCTATTTGGGAGCCATGTGCACACAGCTGCACTCTCACGGTCTCTTTCTCAGCTTGAGTAAAAGTTTTATTGGCATGACATTTAGTACAGTATTGCCAAAGCATTTTAGATTTGTATAAAATAAGTAATATATGATTATTATCAAATTAATAACATAAACAGCAAATGAGAAATAAATGACAGGAAAATTTAATTAAAACAGACAATATGTCTAAAATGTATATTTATTCATAATTAATTAATAATCACAATAAAATTGGAGATTATTTAAATAAGGCAAATGAGTTGATTGACTATTTCAAATGGTGTACATGTATTTTGCAGCCAGTTTAGTTGTCATTTCGTCCTGTCAGAGTATTTAGTAAAGTTTTTTTTTTTATTAAATCGTTTAGATTAAATAATTTATTATTTATTTTTCTCTTGGTCTCACGGCTGTGCGCTGTCAGCTGTGAAGCCAAGCGGAAAGTAGTGTTTAATAAAAGAGTAATGCAAAAACTCAACAACTTTAGAAAGCAAAAGTCGACTCCCGGACATTTTTGGAGATATAGGCCCAATCCCAATTCTACCCCTTAGCTCTTCCCCTTACCCCCACCCCTTGTTTTGCGCGTTCCCGTGAAGGGGGTGGGTTGTTGCTAGATCGGATATGGATCCGGCTGGAGGTTAACGAGAATTATTTGTATTATTTATTAAATTTCCCAGTTATTGTATTTTATTAATGTCTACCCCCACCCCAACCCTAAACCCAACCGTCACAGCAATGTAAAAACAGTAGTTGTACTGAGTATTATTCATGCTATCTATTAAATTACCCAATAAATTGTATTTTTTTAAGGTCTACCCCCTCCCCAATCATAAACCCAACTGTCACAGTACAGTAAAAATATGAATTATTGTTATACAGTGTCATAAAAAATGCCACCTTGTTGATGTTCATATCGCACTTCCGGCCCGCCGCGTATCCAATCTAGACTTTACTGTAGGGGTGTCCCAGTTCTCTTTAGCTTGAAGGCATAGGGCTAAGGGAAAGGGGTAGATACCCCTTCGAAAGAAGATTATTCAGGACCACACCCGAAACCAAGAGGTTAGAAAATTTCCCAGAATACACCAGCCACATAGCTGCACCCAGAAGTAAGGATATCCACAAATTAGTATTTTTTTGTCATTATTACGAATTTTTACAACAAACAAGCACATATTTTATTATTTTATTATATCCATAACCACGTTTATGTTTTACCGTCAAGCTTTGAAAACCCCCCCCACTAAAATAAAAAACGTTAAATTTGGCTATCTATAATCCATAATAATAACTCTTGTATAGCAGTCTTACATCACTCGATGACACTCAAATACCCTGTTAGAAAAGTCTAGTGGCTGGGAATGACATGTTTACAGTGTCTGCTATAACGCTAATGTTGTTTTTTTGTGTTTTCATAAATGAAAATGGCCGCGGTGTGAATGCACAGTACAGTTACGATCTTCTTGCCAAATTATATCGTTATGATAACATAATATATGCCTTCAGTGATTTCCTGAAGATAAATACCAAAAAAATAATCTGATCTCACATGAAGCAAGAGATCGCAATGACATATGATGATGTGTGCAGGGGCTGTAGTGCTGTCCCAATTCTTAGGGGTAAGTTTTGAAGCCCTTCCCCTTCACACTCTGTTTTAAGGGCCAAGGGGAAGGGGTAGGGGTACAAAAATAGAATTGGGATTGGGCCTTAGAAATATCCCGACTGGAGTCGCCGAATGCATTTTTAAGCCTCAAAGAGGTACATCTCTGTGGATCTCTGCAGAGCATGTGAGACTGTCTGATGAAGTGTTGTTGACCGTTCTCACACACACAATGAGCAGTATGAAATGTGTAGAGTGACAGAAGATCTTCCACTGGTTAATCGAACGTGCATGTTTGGTTATCTTTGGCGGATACGGAAAAAGAGTTGAAGGATGATAATATTGGTTAAGACAAAAAACTGTCATTAAATATACTTGGGCGGCTGTTAATATACCTGGGCGGCCCACCCAAGTACAGTCTATGTGTGGGAAGCACTGCCAGCTTTACATTTTTTTAAATCTCAGCTGTCAGAAATGGAATATGCACAATTGTGTATTAATGAAGGCAGTGAAGGACACATGTACACTGCCTTCAAAATTTGATCAGAAGAAGGTACCTCTTGAGACAGGAAGTAAAGCAGAAATTGCAGTCTTATTAGGGCTCATTCACAGTCACACTGAATGCGTCTTTGCTTCTAAAAACGCGAGACGGAAAGCTTCTGAATGGCTTGAAAAAATAAACATGAGGGTATCAGGACAGCCATTGAACTCCTGTAAACAGAAGCTTGCGAAATTTGTCCCACTTCTGAGTTCTTCTGAGTGCTCCACTGCTGTGGGGCTGACAGTGATGAGCAGCACTGCTTGTATAGGTTCCTTTTAATTTAACGCTGTCTAAAAAATGTGTCGCACGAATGTAATTTTACACACATTTGTCAAGCACATGTTTACATTAAAAAACAATAGAAAAGTAGAGCATTGGAAAGGAAAAATGTGTTCTGTGTGAAGCTCCTCTAAACCGTCTTTCAGTTGGGATTTTATGGAGACCAGAACAGAGCTGCTAAAGTTTCCATCCTTAATCGACCCTGGCAGTTCCCATCTGTTACTTTAGAAAAAACGATGTATGTATATAAATCCGTTCTAAAGGTTTATCAGACATTGGTGTCGCTTGCAACGATTTAATAATAGTTACATATTTGGGCTTCTAGCCTAAAGGTTGTTGGTCCCAAGCTGATGTGATTTCAAGCAGACTGTTTAAAAATGAACAAAGAGCTGACTTTGCTTTACTCTGTTTAGATAAAGCTTTAAACTTTTCTCTTATCTTCCTGTGAAGGATAATCAGGCTGAATGATTTCTTTAAACACACTTTTGCCTCATAGATGGTCGTTATGGAGATGGGGGCTCCTCCTTTCAGAGCACAACAGGACACTGTGTGCATATGAGAGGCCTTCCTTACAGAGCCACAGAGACGGACATATACAACGTGAGTCCTTTTATATATACAAAAATCATGTGATTGTTCAGGCAAAGCATTTATTTGATCAATTTCTAAAGCTCTCTGTCTCTATATTATCCTTAGTTCTTCTCTCCGCTGAACCCGGTGCGTGTTCATTTAGAGATTGGTCCTGATGGGAGAGTTACAGGAGAGGCGGATGTAGAGTTTGCCACGCATGAGGATGCAGTGGCTGCCATGTCCAAAGACAAAGCCAATATGCGTAAGTGTTTGTGGTTGAACGGATCACAAAACTCAGTTTTGTTCAGAACATGGTTTTCAGACAGTGACTACATTTACATGGACATCAGTAATCAAAATTATTTGCCTTATTCTGAATCAGACAATAATATGATTAAGGCGTTTACATGAGATGCTTTGTGAATGTTCCTTTTACATGTTATAGCACATAGTTCGATTGACAAAATTTGTGTCAAAATAAGATTTGTCACCAAAAATCATTCCATTTGCTGAAATACAGAGAACGTTGCGGCCTAATTAAAACTTCTAATCACCCCAGAGTGGTTGAAAACATCCCAAACAGCACACAAGAGTTACACAAAGGTGCAGTATGTAAGTTTGACACCCAGTGGTTGAACTAGGTATTGCACACCTGGTTCAAAACACATGCAAGCGCAGGTTGCCAGATCGACAACAACAACAGAAGTTTGTCTAACTATCGAGCCTAAAAGCTGATTTAAATCGTGTTCTAAATAAAAGCAGCGGCACGCGATAGAGGGAATATTTTCTGTATTAAAAGGAGTTTTTGTCCTAACAACACCTGAAATTTATACTTAAGAAACGGCTTCTATTTCTTGCAGTTGATCAACAGAAAACTGATAATGATCACCTCAGATACACCTCATATGCTTTATTCTGTGTTAAATGCTAATAATGTGAGTTTGAATGCCATTTCACATGACATTTATTGCTATACTACTGAAAGCAGCAGCAGATAGTTCACCTCAGATCTTGAAAATAAAACAAACCCTTTGAAATTGAACTTTTGAACTGACTCAGTGTAAACCAGCACATATCAGTGATTCAGTATCTACATTTAATAATGTTAAAGAGGTTTAATATGTATTAATTAGATTGTAAACCTTCCCATTTTGTTGAAGTGCAGTAAGTGCACTATTCTGTGCTTCTGAATGGCTGTATTTAAATTTCTGTCATGTTTTGTCTGGTGCAAACAGCCAATAGTTGTTTATCACTGCAAATCTTGTCACTTAGCGTGTAGTTCGGACATGGGGTTACCATGTAACCTGCTCACAGTTTGTAATATTTATATTATTTACTATTTAATAACCACGTCATGTGGAACTCTGAATCTGTGTCTCATTTCGAAGGCTACTGTCCACTGGAAGTCGTAGTTTCCATCAGAGGCACATTCTTTGAGAGCCTTTCTGACTGAATGAATGAATAAAATACACTGTTTTCCTCTAAGGCAACCCAGGGTGCTAAAATATAATTGGCTAAAGCGGCTTTGGGCGGGTTAAAAGAACCAAAACAAAGACAGACGATCTGGCATGTAACACACTTTCAAATCTGTATATTTGACTTCAGCATGGTTTATCACAGATAAACATGAACGTTCACTTAGCATGTTTCTCAAATATCTGCAAACATATTATAGTATTTTTTATCCTTTAGAAGAGTCAAAAACTTGCATACAGCACCTTAATAAATGATCCTTTTCAGTGTTAAATAGACATGTATGTGAAGCCTGTTAGGTCCCTGGTCAAATTACATCACATCAGACGTTCCATAATCCAACAAATGCATATTGAACATGTGAAAACAGCGAACTGGTGGATTATGATGTGATATTTTGAGCCTGACTGACAATACTTTGATGCAGAGCACCGTTATGTGGAGCTGTTCCTAAACTCCACAGCTGGAGGTGGAAGTGGAGGATATGGTGGTCAAATGATGGGCGGTATGGGTAAGACCTCTTCTCCAGCTCATCTTCAGACTTTGATAACTCTAAATGAGCTGCTAACAGAAATGCATTATTGTCGTTCTGCAGGAAACCAGTCGTCATACGGACACAGCAGCCAACAGATGGGCTCAGGCTATGGCGGCGGTTATGCTAACCAGAGTGGCATGGGGGGCTACAGTGACTACAGTGAGTGTCAGCTCTTCCGTAGCTCCGCTAGCCGCTTCCATGCCAAATCCTATCGGCCTTGGACCCCTAAGGGTAGCTGTTTGTAATGCCTGATTTAAAAGCCTTTCGTGTTGTCCTGTTGTAGCTGATCAGGTAAATACAAGAACAGTTCAACAGCACTTTAATATTAACATTTCTTACACTGACTGTCTTTCTGTTTTGAATGTAATTATAATACATTATAATAGCTAATATTATTTCTAACCAAGAACACAATTTAGTGAAGGCTGCATGTAACATGAGCATGGTGATTGGTTAGTCCAAAGTAAACTTCATCACAGTCTAACACACAACCTTTCAAAATAATACATTGCAAACAGGTTTAGTGATTTGTTTCTTGGTTTTCGATTAGGTTCACTATTGATTAGTTATTAATTTCTCATTTAAAAAAATGTTAGTTTTGGGCTCATTTATATCACATTCTGGCAATTAAAACCCTTGTATTTGGCTGTTTTAATAAAATACACATTTACTATAACAATGGAGTAGGTCTGCAAGATATTGGAAAAACTATTGGGTTTCTATCTATTGGGAAAGAGTTAATAATTTTACATTGATTGGGTTGATTTTTTTAGGGGAGTAAATATGCATAAAATGTACAAAATTATCAAAAACATATATACTCACTGGCCACTTTATTAGGTACACATTATTAGTACCAGGTTGGACCCCATTTTGCCTTCAGAACTGCCTTAAACCTCCGTGGTATAGATTCAACAAGGTACTGAAAATATTCCTCAGATTTTGGTCCATACTGACATGATGGCATCACACAGTTGCTGCAGATTTGTCGGCTGCACATCCATGATGCGAGTCTCCCGTTCCAACACATACCAAAGGTGCTCTATTGGATTGAGTTCTGGTGACTGTGGAGGCCATTTGAGTACAGTGAACTCATTGTCATGTTCAAGAAACCAGTCTGAGATGATTCACGCTTTATGACATGCGTTATCCTGCTGGAAGTAGCCTTCAGAAGATGCGGTCATAACACACACTGTGGTCATAAAGCAATGGACATGGTCGGCAACAATACTCAATACGATGCTAAATTGGTACTAATGGGCCTAAAGTGTGCCAATAAAATATCCCTCCCACCATTACACCATTACCACCAGCCTGAACCGTTGATACAAGGCAGAATGGATCCAAGCTTTAATGTTGTTGATGCCAAATTCTGACCCTACCATCCGAATGTCGCAGCAGAAATCGAGACTCATCAGACCGGGCAACGTTTTTCTAATCTTCTTTTGTCCAATTTTGGTGAGCCTGTGCGAATTGTACCCTCAGGTTCCTGTTGTTAGCTGACAGGAGTGGCACCCGGTTTGTTTATCTGCTGCTGTAGCCCATCTGCCTCAAGGTTGGATGTGTTGTGCGTTTAGAGATACGCTTCTGCATGCCTTGGTTGTAACGAGTGGTTATTTGAGTTACTGTTGCCTTTCTATCAGCTCGAACCAGTCTGGCTATTGACCTTTGGCATCAATAAGGCATTTGCGCCTACATAACATTTTCTCTTTTCCGGACCATTCTCTTAAACTGTAGTGATGGTTGTGCGTGAAAATCCTAGTAGATCAGCAGTTTCTGAAATACTCAGACCAGTCCGTCTGGCACCAACCAACCATGCCACGTTCAAAGTCACTTAAATCACCTTTCTTCCCCATTTTGATGCTCGGTTTGAACCGCAGCAGATCTACATGCCTAAATGCATTGAGTTGCTGCCATACGATTGGCTGAATAGAAATTTGCGTTAACGAGCAGTTGGACAGGTGTACCTAACAAAGTAGCCGGTGAGTGTATATACAAAATAATCAATTAAATCACAGATGAAAACAATAGAACAATGATGAAACATTAAATAAACAATGCTTTTAGGTCTAACAGTATTGAGGTAAAATAACACTCTGTAGTCTTCATAGTATAATTAAACACAGTTAATCCCGATTCGCACACTGCGATATCAATGCTGAAACAATATATTGTGCAGCCCTACTACAAAATAATGTATGATGAAGTTTTTGTGCATATTTATAGAAAGCACAAACAAGCGCACATGATAAAAACATCATAAATGTGCAACAGTTAATCAACAACTTTGACACGTTTAAGATATAAAAAAGTTCAAAACAGGCCCATAAATCCTGCGTCTGGACATTGTGTACGCAAGACATCCTAACTAACCATAAAACTAGGAGATACACAGGTGGTTTCTTAAGTGTGTTGTGTTGTTGAATCTTACACCATCTCTAGGACTTGTTTTCTGACAGGATTTAAGCATTTGTCATGAAGACAAATGTATTTCCTGTATAAAATCAAGGAGAACTTCAGCAGCTTGACATTTATACTTTAAATAGTTTTGAAATCACTAGTTTTACTCTTTTACTTGAGTAAAATCCTGAGTTGATACTTCAACTTCAACAACAAAAGTCTTTTTAAATCTTAGTATCTATACTTCTACAGGAGCAATGAATGTGAATACTTTTGACATCAGTGATTTGCACTCTATGTAGATTATAGTGGGTCACATACAGCACTCAACATATACGAGTACACCCCTCACAAATCTCTCATTTAGATGAATAATTTCTAAATAAATAGCTTTAAAATATTAAATTTGTGCATATACATTAGTCAGTACTGAAGCTAAATCTGGAGCTTATCTAACAAAATAACTTATGATAACGGTCCAAAAATGAGCACATTCAAATTTATGTTAGGGAAAAAAAGAGCAAAATTCAATAGAAACAAAAAATATATAAAATTTTGTAGTTTTTTTCAATATTTTGCATGAATTTAAATGTTTTATTAGTTCTCTTACTAAAATATTATTTTAATAAATATATCTCTTTAATAAATCTGATTTGTTCAAATGCTCCAAAATATATGACCTATATTCACTGAGAAATGCTTGAAAATATTCATTCTCAAATGGGGTGTACTCAATTATGTTGTTGAGCACTGCATTTAGTTGCACTACTAAGTGTTGTTATCGTAGGGTTCGTTCTTGCAGGCACAACGTGAGTATGAAATACTTCAACATGTGCACTTACATCCATTAGTTCCATGAACCTCTGCCATGATCTTGAGTTGTTTTTTCCCTCCATTTTAAGTACTGAAACTTGAAAGATGGCGACATCTTCAGGATAAGAGCCAAATTACAGATGACTTCTGAATTTTACTCGCATAGAGTTAATTTAAAAAATCTATATTTTTAGTTAAGATATTATTATTTAATAGAATTTTTATCCATTCCGGAATATAGACACTTGACATATGCACATGAGAAAGATTAATATCCGCACTTTTTCTCTTGGAAAGTTACGAGCAATAAAAAAACGTCTTTGTACTCCTAAATTACAGTTGTAGAAACCTTTTAATCTCCTTGCGCAGAGTGCTGGTCAACACAGCCTTTTATTGTTCCGTCTTCTCTGTTTATTCTCTGGCTGTCAAACAATGACCTGGTTCAGTGCGGACAAATGAAGTAGTGCAAAAACAATTCAAAGTGCACAAGCATTGTACACACGCTCACAAAAAGCAAACAGCGCAGGTACAGTTGAAGTCAGAATGATGAGCCCTCATGTGAATTTTTTTTTTCTTTTTTTAATATTTCCCAAACGATGTTTAACAGAGCAAGGAATTTTTCACAGTATTTCCGATAATATTTTTTCTTCTAGAGTAAGTCTTATTTGTTATATTTCGGCTAGAATAAAAGCTGTTCTTAATTTTCTTTAAGGCCATTTTAATGTCAATATTATTAGCCCCCTTAAGCAATATTTTTTTGATTGTTTACAGAACAAACCATCATTATACAATAAGTTGCCTAATTACCCTAATGAACCTAATTAAGCATTTAAATGTCACTTTAAGCTGAATACTAGTATCTTGGAAAATATGTAGTAAAATATTATTTACTGTCATCATGGCACAGATCAAATAAATCAGTTATTAGAAATAAGTTACTGAAACTATTATGTTTAGAAAGGTGTTAAAAAAATTCCGTTAAACAGAAATTGGGGAAAAATATACAGGGCGGCTAATAATTCTGACTTCAGCTGTACATGAATATATTCCTAAAACCTGGAGTTTACGTTGGGCTTAATCAAAACATTTTATATAAGTTTACAAGATGTGTTGTTAAAGATTTTTATTGATATTATTAGTATTAGTATTAGTAATTTAAGATCAGTATTTTGGAGTTTATTATTGGCTTCCAAATTCCAATGGAATCTTTTGGGGATCCAAGTTGGCTAGAGCTTGCATCATCAGTGTGGCTCTGTCACATGACCTCTGTCATAATCCAGTGAAGTCATCGAGCAACAGTGATATCTCTGGCACTGTATTGCGCTCAGGTCAAATAATTTGAGGTACACAAAAAGGCAAACAGTGTTACCTTTGAGCCCATCTGGCTTTTTAACTTGCGTTTATTAATTGACAAACATTTATAAATACAGTTGAAGTTAGAATTATTAACCCCCCTTTGAATTTTCTTTTCTTTTTTAAATATTTCCCAAATGATGTTTAACAGAGCAAGGAAATTTTCACAGTATGTCTGATAATATTTTTTCTTCTGGAAAAAGTCTTATTTGTTTTATTTCGGCTAGAATAAAGGCAGTTATACATTTTTTAAACCAAATTTAAGGATAAAATTATTAGCCCCTTTTAAGCTATATTTTTTTCCGATAGTCTACAGAACAAACCATCGTTATACAATAACTTGCCTAATTACCCTAAACTGCCTAGTTAACCTAATTAAGCCTTTAAATGTCACTTTAAGCTGTATAGAAGTGTCTTTAAAAAAAATCTAGTCAAATATTATTTACTGTCATCATGGCAAAGATAAAATAAATCAGTTATTAGAAATGAGTTATTAAAACTATGTTAAGAAACGTGTTGAAGAAAATCTCTCCGTTAAACAGAAATTGGGGGAAAAAATAAACAGGGGAGCTAATAATTCAGGGGGGCTAATAATACTGACTTCAACTGTATGTGTTAAAGAGTAACTAGTTAGGAAAAATCCCTTTTATAAGGGGTCTAAACACAGTTGTCTGGCAACAGTGTGTGAAATATAGCCAGCCTCTAATGGTAAAAATAAATTAATTCTATTTATTATAATCACACTTCATAAAAACAGTCTGCAGAAACACTTTATTGGACATTTTCCCTTTGTACATGACATGAAAGGGAAAAGCCCCGCCCATTAGTGACGATCTGTCCCTCATTAGCATACATAGCCCTGAATAAGAAGCAGTCATTAGCGTTTTCACAAAACACCTGCCAAAGATAATGTCAGTGACTAAAAGGTATAATTGTTGAGTTTTAGAATGCAAACATTAACAGTTCTTCTGAGCCACTTTGTGCTGACACACAGGCCTTTGTTGCTCCGCCCTTTTTTAAAAAAAGAGCACAATCTCATTTGAATTTAAAGCGACAGTCTGCAAAATAGCACAATTAGAGTCAAAGCATAAAAGCGTCAGTTTCAAAGTGTTATAAAACACTATTTGTGGAATATTTTGAGCTGAAACGTCACATACACACTCTAGGGACATCAGAGACTTATTTTTACATCTTTTAAAAAGGGGCATAATAGGTCCCCTTTAAAAATTCGATTGAAAATATATAAATGTTTTGCCTATTTTGTTTTAAACCACAATTCTTTGACAAACCTGCATAGCTTGTTATGTGACCAAACATTTTGGCTTTACATTAGTGCATTTTCATTTTAAAATGATGCTGGGCTATTAAACACAACAGCTTTTTTCAGGCAAAATTAACTCTTTATGCTATATGCCTGTTCATTTACATAACGGGATTGAAAACGCTGTCAAGCCTAAAACAATTCATACCCCAGGGGTATAAATAATTTCAGGCGTGACTGTATAAATCTGAAAAATGAGTTGAAAAGTGTAGGTTTTTAAAAATGCCACTGTTATTGTGTCCGTGAAAACTTCGACAGTTCACATATTCATGCATATTTTGCCAGAATCCTAAACTACACGAAAGTTTTTGGGGGTGAAAATCACGTACTTTCATATTATATAATACATAAATACAGTATGTGGCCCAAATAGTATTGATAGTATACAAAAACCATAGGTAAGAAACACCCAGATGATCTACTGCTTCTGGTGTTGTATCAAAATCTGCCTCTCTTCTCTGAAAAACCTGTTCCGATGAAGGTACAGTCAAATAATTTAGCATAATTACAAAATATATGACATCAGCATAACTTTGGTTTATATATGACCTTGTATTTGTAGGGGGATACATTTGAATCAAATTGCTCTGAGACTTTAATGTTGTTGTATAAGAAATTCCCTTTGAATTTGATACTTTGAAGACTGTAATATGAACAAAACAAAAGCTTCAAACCAGTCCTGAATGAAAGACGACAAGCTGACAGTATAATTCAGTAGTAATGATGTAGGCTACCATAATGGGATATTTATTTAAAGCAATTTCTGTAGGCTAGTTAGACAAAAAAAATAAATAAATAATTAAAGCTCTAAGCAAATTTCTTCTTGGGCTTAAAATGAGAGACTTGTGTGTAACCGTATGTGTAAGGCGTAACGTAAAAAAAACAATTGTTATAAAACAAAAGCACACTAGTGTAAATGGCACCCGATTAGATTGACAGCAGAAGTGATTTGTTCCCGCTCTGAGAACTCCCTGGTCCTAAAGTGTGTATTTGTTCCTCCTGTCAGGTAATTCGGGTGGATTAGGCAGCAGTTACTACGGCGGAGGAAGCCGCGGATCCATGGGAATGAATGGAGGCTGGGGGATGTAGCGGCTCTATTTCAGCAGTGTCCTCTTTCATTGGTTTGTACTTTGTTCCCTGCTCCAGTTCAAGTTGTGTTCGGAGCACAAGAGTTTTCTGTTCCTTGTTGACGTGTTATTTTGAAGTTTTCTGAAACGTGACGCTCCCACAAGACGTGCCTGTGAATGTGTTTTTACAATTGAGCATATTGATTTTAGTTTCCTCACCGGCCAATGTTATCAAAGCCTTTACAAGTTGACGTCTTCGCACATGGAGGTGATTGTAGCACATCATATCTATAAAATAGTTTGTTTATGTTCAGGAGGGAATGAAAATACTTTTGTATTATTTTAAAGCATGATGGGAAGGGTTTTGCTTGGGTGCATGTTGCTTTTTGTTCTTCCCAATCTACTGTGATTTCAGTGTGGTCAAGCAAAAGTTTACAAATGTCTGATTTCCTCATGTCTTCACAGAGTGATGAATACGTTAGCGGCAGTGTTTATTAAACCGTACACAATTCTATAAAATCTCCAGAAACTTCTTTACAGCTTTATGAACAGGAGTGTACAACACATGGATCTGTCATACAGTCTAAAATATACACTTTTTGTATTCAGAGAGCCTTAAAAAGTTTAGTTTAAAAAAAAAAAGATTTGTTTTTACTTTTTAGACTGATATAAGCAAAAACAAAACAAAAATGCTGAAGAAAATACAATCCATTTGCTCTTTAGTTTTGCATACTATTAAAGAAGTCCTTTACAGACTTTGTGACTGATTTAATTGTTAGTGTGAGTAATAAACATAGCGACTATCTTCATATAAGACTTAGTCCCCGGTGTTTTGAGCAGTGCGTTCTAATAGTGATATTTCTGGTTGACATGCACAGTCTCCATCTTCACAGTACAAACGAGTGAGGTTGATAATGATTCAGTTACGACAGGTCTTAAATTAAAGACTGATCAATTTCAAAAAAACATCCAGACTAAAAAAGATGAAGAGTATAAAAACAATGAAACACCTGAAAGTCCTATGCATGTTAGTTCTCTCCCTAAAATGGAGACTATAGTTATAAATACATTCATACTGATGTTAATTTCTGATTCATCCAAGCATCCTCCTGTTGATATGATTTTGAATCAAAGCTTTTAGTCAAAAGAAAGCCGGTGTACCACAAAGACATTAAAGGAATACTGCACTTTTTTGGGGAAATGGGCTCACTTCACAACTCTTCAAGAGTTTAACTTTTTTGGAATCTATTTAACCAATATCTAGTATACCAAGACCACTTCTAGCTTAGCTTAGCATAAGTCATTGAATCGGATTAGACCATTAGCATCTCGCTCAAAAAAAAAAAAAAAAGTTTTGATCATTTTGCCATTTAATTTGTGACGCTTCTGTAGTTATATTGTGTACTAAGATCGATGGAAAAATGATAGGTTGCCATTTTCTAAGTTGATATGGATAGGAACTATACTCATTGTGGCATAAAAAAAAAAAAAAAAAAAAAAATCAAGAAACTCCATTGCCATACCATGACAGCAGGCCTAACAATATTACGTAGCCCCTAAAATGGTTTCAGCCAAGTATCTAGACAACAGCACTGCGTAATTTTGTTGTGTGATTGTGTGGTAAAGTTCCTTGATTATAACACCAGAATGATAGTATAGTTCCCATCCATATCGGCCTAGAAAATATCAACTTTTCATTTGCTGCTAGTCTTAGTACACAACGTAACTACAGAGGAGTCAAGCTTTAAATAGGAAAATTATATAAACTCTTTAGTCATTTGAGAGGGATGCTAACGGTCTAATAAAATGTAATGATTTATGCTAAGCTAAGCTAAAATGCTCCCGCCAGATGCAAATATTTGGCTGAATGGATTCAAAAATTGTAAAACTCGACTGTTTAACTCAAGGGGAGTTGTGAAATTTGCCTATTTCCAAATAAAAACAACAACAGTGGAGGGTTCCTATAATACACAGGTGTCAAAGCCAGTTCCACATTTTTTGGGGGGAAATGGGCTCACTTCACAACTATTCAAGAGTTTAACGGTTGAGTTTGACTCTTTTTGAATCTATTTAGCCAATATCTAGTATGGCAAGACTACTTTTAGCTTAGCTTAGCATAAGTCATTGAATCGGATTAGACCATTAGCATCTCGCTCAAAAAAAAAAAAAAAAAGTGTTTTGATCATTTTGCCATTTAATTTGTGACGCTTCTGTAGTTATATTGTGTACTAAGATCGATGGAAAAATGATAGGCTGCCATTTTCTAGGTTGATATGGATGGGAACTATAGTCATTGTGGCATATAGTAAAAAAAAAAAAAATAAATAAATAAATAAAAAAATCAAGGAACTCCATTGCCATACCATGACAGCAGGCGTAACAATATTACGTAGCCCCTAAAATGGTTCCAGTTACGCATCTAGACCACAGCACTGCGTAATTTTGTTGTGTGATTGTGTGGTAAAGTTCCTTGATTATTACGCCAGAATGATAGTATAGTTCCTATCCATAATCGGCCTAGAAAATATCAACTTTTCATTTGCTGCTAGTCTTAGTACACAACGTAACTACAGAAGAGTCAAGCTTTAAATAGGAAAATTATATAAACTCTTTAGTCATTTGAGAGGGATGCTAACGGTCTAATAAAATGTAATGATTTATGCTAAGCTAAGCTAAAATGCTCCCGCCAGATGCAAATATTTGGCTGAATAGATTCAAAAATTGTAAAACTCGACTGTTTAACTCAAGGGGAGTTGTGAAATGAGCCTACTTCCAAATAAAAACAACAACAGTGGAGGGTTCCTATAATACACAGGTGTCAAAGCCAGTTCCACATTTTTTGGGGGAAATGGGCTCACTTCACAACTATTCAAGAGTTTAACGGTTGAGTTTGACTCTTTTTGAATCTATTTAGCCAATATCTAGTATAGCAAGACCACTTTTAGCTTAGCTTAGCATAAGTCATTGAATCAGATTAGACCATTAGCATCTCACTCAAAAAAAAAAAAAAAATTAAATCAAAGTTTAAAAATTGTAAAACTCGACTGTTTAACTCTGGGGAATTGTGACATGAGCCTATTTCTAAATAAAAACAACAACAAGTGGAATGTTCCTATAATACACCGCTGTCTAAGCCAGTTCCCGGAGGGCCACAGCTCTGCACAGTTTAGTTCCAACCCTAATCAAACAAACCTGATCAAACTAATTGAGTCCTTCAGGCTTGATATCTACAGGTAAGTGTTGAAGCTGGGTTGGAATTAAACTGTGCAGAGCTGCGGCCCTCCAGGATCTGAGTTTGACACCTGTGCTTTATTGCATACGTGTTAAAAACACAAAGATGGAGAGTTGATTAATGCAGTTGGTCTGTAGTTTCTCTCTCACACACATACACACACGATCATTCAGAGTGCTGTCAGGAGCCGGTGGAGCTGCGCTGGAGGAGAAGGGAATGGCAGACGTCACACACGCGCACTGGTTTCGGGTACGAGGGCAGAGCGAGCTCATTACTGGAGCAGTTGCTGCAGTAAATGTCCCCACAGTTCCTGCAATGATGCTTCAAACACAAACACAAAGAGGTGAGCTGCTGCCAAATGTTGGAGATACTGTGTGTAAATAACCGAGCGTGGAGCATCACTCACCTTCCTCCGAGAGATTGAGAACTCTTTTTGGCACTGTTTGCACTGTGTAGCTTCGTCATCCTTTAGCCAAGCATGACCCTGGAGAACAGAAAAGCAAAATCATTTTTTCATTATTTACTTGCAACAACGGAATGAACCGCCAACTATTTCAGAATATGTTTTATGCAGCGGATGCCCTTCCAACTGCAACCCAGTACTGGGAAACACTCATACACACACACACACACACACACACATTTACACTACAGCCAATTTAGATAATCCAATTCACCTATACCACATGTCTTTGGACTGTGGGGGGAAACAGAGCACCAGGAGGACACCTGTAAAGTCCAGGATACGCAGCCAGCCGGAAGTGCGATATGCACATCAATTATGAGAGCTTTTTGTATGACAACGTATAACAATAATTAATATTTTTACTGTACTGTGATGGTTGGGTTTAGGGTTGGGGTGGGTGTAGGTGTTAATAAAATACAATAACTGGGAAATTTAATAAATAATACAGATAAACTGTAACTTTAACTTCCAGCCACATCCATATCCGATCTAGCAACAACTGAGGAAACCCACACAAATACGAGGAGAACATGCAAACTCCATACAGAAATGCCAACTGACCCAGCCGGGACTCAAACCAGCGACCTTCTTGCTGTGAGGCCACAGTGCTAACCATTGAGCCACACCAATATATATACACATATATGACATATACATACATGACATATATAAATGTCAGTAAAGAGTTTAGGAGAATGCTGTTCTTCTAAACTTTTTATTAAAGCAGAAAAAGATAAAAATCTGAATATTAAAATGATGAAATGATTTCTGAAGGATCATGTGTCTAGAGTAATGCTAAAAATTCAGGAATTAATTACATTTTCAAATATATTATAATATATAAAAAAAGCCATCTTTCATGACTAACTTTGATATTAGTGTGACAAAACTATGAATTAACATATTGCTAGTTGGAATAGTAGGATTAATTACTACGTTTCTATGATGAATTAGCACATTGTTAGCATGTTTCTAGCAAGAACGATGTTGCTAGCATGTTTCATATATATCGTTTCATACATTAATGCCATTAGCATATTTCTAACATGAATCATTTCTAGCATGAACAAACGTGGCCATCATACAAACACATGTTAACATGAGTTATGTATTTATTATGAATTAGCATGTTGCTAGTGCATTTCTTACATGAACTGACATGATGCTAGCATATTTCAAATAGCAATTAGCACATTGCTATCGTTTTTACCACTTCACATGCTTCTATTATGAATGAGTATCGTTTTAGTTTTGTAATTAGTAAGAATTAGCTATTTAAGTTCTTAACAAGGAACATGATGCTAGAATTTTAAATATTTATAGCGTTAATATTTAGTTAAGTTTAGTTAACAGCTATGAATTGCAAGTCTGCTCATTTAGCTGTTCGATTATGAGCTGTTACATTGCTATAGAGCAGTTTGAGGAATGTAAACAATGACAATGGTCCTCACATATTTCCTGTTTTACATTTTTAATTTGCATAGCTTCTAAAAAATTTAAAATGGTCCACATATGTTGATAAATAAAGCTATGCTAGCTATTTTAACGTTAAATTGAGATTGAAATGTATATTGTTAGCATGTTTCTAGAAAGATTGAGGTTGCTTATGGAATGAATTAAGATGTTAGCCATTTTCATATCCAAGTTTTTATGCATACATTAACATGATAACATAAATTAGCATATTTCTAATATCAATTAGCGCATTGCTATCATGTTTCTACCACTTCACATGTTTCTATTTTGAACAAGTATGTTGCTAACAGGTTTCTGCTATATTTAAGATTAATATAATTTATGGAATTAGCAAGAATAAACATGTTAGTAACAAGTTTTTAAGAAGGATTAACATGTTGCTAGCATACAAATATTTTTAGCTGGAATATTAAGTATTAACTTTGAATTGCATATCTGCTCGTTTAGCTCTTCGGATATGTGCTGTTACATTTCTATAGAGCATTTTGAGGGATGTAAACAATAACAATAGACCGAAAGTATTTCCTGTTTTACATTTTTCACTTCCATAGCTTCTGAGAATTCAAAAAGGTCCCATGTGTTGTTAAATAACATTATGATAGATGTGTTAAAGTAATTATTGTATTGTATATTGTTAGCATGTTTCTAGAAACAATGAGGTTGCTTATAGAATGAATACAGATTTTAGCCATTTTCATATCCATATTGTTTTATGGGCTAAATGTGTCATTAGCATATTAGCATATTTCTAACATTAAACGTTTCTAGCATGAATACTTGCGGCCATCACACTTCTATTGAAATAAGTTTCAAGCATAAATTAACAAGTTACCATGAATTAGCATGTTTCTAATAAGAATTAGCATGTTGCTTAATTGCTTAAGTTAGCACATTGCTATCGTTTTTACCACTTCACATGTTTCTATTATGAACAAGTATGTTGATTTAGTTTTCTAATTAGTAAGAATTATCATGTTACTAACAAGTTTTTACCCAGGATTAACATGTTGCTAGCATAGAAATATTCCTAGCATGAATATTGAGTGTTATAGTTTAACTATCAGCTATGATTTGCATGTCTGCTCAATTAGCTCTTCAGATATGTGCTGTTACATTTCTATAATTATTTTTATGACATCACAGCCTAGTTAAATAAAACAAACAGTAGCAAGATGCTAACAGTATTAGCTGAATGGATCTTTGCTTTGCGGTAAAAATGAACAGAAAAGTGAATCTACCTTCAGGGCTTTATTAACCTCTTTGAAGTCCTCCATCTTGAGTTTGGATCTGAGAGCAGGATTGGAGTGTTAGGAGAGTGTGTGACAAATAAACAGAGGCTGATCTAGAAAGAGGAGAGAGTCTTACTGGCTGAGATGAAGGCCCATCTCCTGTAGAGCCTGTTCCTGCTCTTCACATAACTGCTGGAGCTGCTGCTTTTCCTGACGAAGATCGAGCAGCTCCTGCGGGAAAACAAATACTGTTAGCTCATCCTTTACTCTACACAAACAAACAAACATACATTTTGTGTGCGAATAATACATACACTCACCGGCCACTTTATTAGGTACACCTGTCCAACTGCTCGTTAAAGCAAATGCAATGCATTTAGGCAAGTAGACATAGTCAAGACGATCTGCTGCTGTTTAAACAGCATTAGAATGGGGAAGATAGGTGATTTAAGTGACTTTGTACGTGGCATGGCTGTTGGTGCCAGATGGGCTGGTCTGAGTATTTCAGAAACTGCTGATCTACTGGGATTTTTACGCACAACCATCACTAGGGTTTACAGAGAATGGTCTGAAAAAGAGAAAATATCCAGTGAGCGGCAGTTCTGTGGGCGCAAATGCTTGTCAAATAACCACTTCTTACAAGCGAGGTATGTTGAAAATCATCTCTAAACGCACAACGCGTCCAACCTTAAGGCAGATGGACAACAGCAGCAGAAGACCACACCGGTCAGCTAAAAACAGGAAACTGAGGCAACAATTCGCACAGGCTCACCAAAATTGGACAATAGAAGATTGGAAAAACGTTGCCTGGTCTGATGAGTCTCGATTTCTGCTGGGACATTCGAATGGTACGGTCAGAATTTAGCATCAATAACATGAAAGCAAGGATCCATCCTGCATTGTATCAATGATTCAGGCTGGTCTTGACACACTTTAGGCCTATTAGTACCAATTGAACATCGTGTCAACGCCACAGCCTATCCGAGTACTGTTGCTGACCATGTCCATCACTTCATGACTACAGTGTGCTCATCTTTTGATGGCTACTTCCAGCAGGATAACGCACCATGTCAAAGCGTGAATCTTCTCAGACTGGTTTCTTGATCATGACAATGAGTTGACTGTACTCAAATGGCTTCCACAGACACCAGATCTCAATCCAATAGAACACCTTTGGGATGTGGTGGAGCAAGAGATGAATGTGCAGCCGACAAATCTGCAGCAACTGCGTGATCATGTCAATATGGACCAAACTCTCTGAGGAATATTTCCAGTACCTTGTTGAATCTATGCAATGAAGGATTAGGGCAGTTCTGAAGGCAAGAGGGTCCAACCAGTTACTAGTAAGGTGTACCTAATAAAGTGGCCAGTGAGTGTATGCGTGTTTATAGAAATATTGATGTATATAAAATATAATTATATTTATGACATTTCTTTTTTTGGAAGAACACCATTGTTTTCACTTTACTCTTGTATTGGTTTTGGTATAACAGAGTGTAATGTATTAAGTGTGTGTGTCTGTGTGTTTATGGCAGTATATCTGACCGTCTGCAGGCCCTGAAGTTGCTGCAGTTGTGTGCGCAGCTCTGCACTGTTGTCCTGTTCTCTCTGCAGCTCCTTCTGCAGGATCTGACGCTGCTCTTTCTCTGTACTCAGCTCCGACTCCAGTCCTGCCCTGTGGAAACAGACAACAGCTAATAAAGATCTTAAGGGGCTCAAATTATAATGTTAGCAGGTTTTATAGAAGCCTTGATTCCCATTACCGGAGCGTGTCGAGGTCAGAGAGCCGCTTCTGCAGAGCGTTCACTTTCCCCTTCATTTCCGATCGGATCTCGTTTTGCTGCTCATCAGTGTTCTTCTGCACGTCTTCTGAGTTCTGAAGCCTGAGGAGCAGATACATGTGAATCTTTTTTTCTTTTTTAAATATTTCCCAAATGAGGTTTAACAGAAATTTTCACAGTATTTCCTATAATAATTTTTAATCTGGAGAAAGTCTTATTTGTTATTACAGCTATAATAAAAGCAGTTTTAAATTTTTTAAAACCATTTTAAGGTCAATATTATTAGCCCCCAATATTATTAGCCCCTTCATTACTCAACGATTTGCCAAATTACCCTAACTTACCTAATTTACCTAATTTACCCAGTTAAGCTTTTAAATGGCACTTGAAGCTAAACACTAGTAACTTGAAAAATATATAATATATTTAAATAATCTAGCTCCTGTTTATCCAACCAACCTTCTTTCTCGCTACAATCCAACCAGCTCTTTAAGATCTCAAAACTCAGGGCTTCTGGTAGTACCTATAATAGCAAAGTCGAGTAAAGGAGGTCGAGCTTTCTCATTTATGGTTCCTAAACTCTGGAATAGCCTTCCCGATAATCTGCGAGGCTCAGACACAGTCTCCCAATTTAAAACTAGATTAAAAACCTATCTTTTTAGTAAAGCATACACTCATTGCATCACTTAGCGGTATGATACATGAATGTGCTCCACGCAGGTTTTTGCATCTCGTTTACATACACTTTGAACAGCAGCTATGCTAATTATTCTCTTTATTCTCTATTTCCACCTGGGGATACTTTTCCCGAGGCCTTCAGACTATGCAGCGCCACCGATTCGATTCAAGACCAGCGACGAGATGATCCCAAGATTTCCATATCCTGGACCAGGCCGTATCTTGAGGAGCTGCTGTGGTGGTCATGGAGGAGTGGAGAGCATGAGGCTGATTCCTGTGACGCTCCAGGGACAGACGAGTCTCGCTGATGTCCAGCTTCTCCAGACTCCGGCGCCTTGACTGCAGCTCTGCACAAGACATTTGACCAGTGGAGAAATGTTCGTGCCCAACTGAGTCTGGTTTCTCTCAAGGTTTTTTTTAATTCTTCACTTTCTCCAATTGGTGAAGTTTTTCCCTCTCCGCTGTCGCCACTGGCATGGTTCGGGACCTGTAGAGCTGCGCTTCGATGGATTACTCTTCAGTGTTTGGACTCTCAGTAGTGATTATTAAACCACACTGAACTGAGCTCAACTGAACTGAACTTAAACACTACAAACTGAACTACACTGTTCCAATTTACTATGATCTTCTATGTGAAGCTGCTTTGACAATCTACATTGTAAAAGCGCTATACAAATAAAGGTGAATTGAACTGAATTTCCAGTCAAATATTATTTACTGTCATCATGGCAAAGATAAAATAAATCAGCTATTAGAGATGAGCTATTAAAACTATTATGTTTAGAAATGTGTTGAAAAAAATCTTTCCATTAAACAGAAATTGGGGAAAAGATTTTAAGGGGACTAATAATTCAGGAGGGCTAATAATTCTGACTTCAACTTGTACATGCAAATCATGTCTGAGACTGATGAGAGTTCACACACGTTCAAAGTTAAGCTCCGTCAATATGTGCTTTAAAACTTGAAAGACTCGTTTCAGATTTTCTCATGTTCTCAAAGACCATGAAGCAAATACATTAAACAAAAAAAAGGTTTGGAGTAAATGAGAAGTTATTGATTTTAGGGTCAATTATTGCTTAAAGATAGTCCACCTCAAAATAACTATTGTCATGTCGTTAGAAAGAAAAAAAAAATAATAATAAAAAGTTATTTAAACACAAATTCGGGTAGTTCTAATAAAATCGGCAAGGTTTCTGTCCTTTAAAAGTCCTACTAAAGTACTGGTAACCTCCAAATGTTCAAAAAAGCATTTCCCAGGCCAGACCCACAATTGAAAGCTGTCAAATGTCCCACAAGACATTCATTCATTTTATTTTTCGGCTTTATTAATCAGGGGTAGCCATAGTGGAATGAACCGCCAACTTATCCAGCATATATTTTATGCAGCAGATGCCCTTCCAGCTGCAATCCACCACTGGAAAACACCCACACACATTCATTACGGACAATTTAGCTTGACCAGTTCACCTGTACCGCATGTCTTTGGACTTGTGGGGGAATCCGGAACACCCGGAGGACAACACGTAAACACGGGGAGAACATACACACAGAAATCCACACAGAAATGCCAACTGACTCAGCTGAGGCTTGAACCAGCAACCTTCTAGCTGCGAGGCAACAGAGATACCCACTGCGCCACTTTTACCCTTCATTTTCAATGTGGGGTCAGTTTGACCCCAAGAAACCTAAAGGGTGAATTTTTTTACACACTTTTAAAAACAAATCAAGTTTTTGTGTGTTTTTTTTTTAAATCGATATTTTAGGAATGCTGTTTCTCAATTCCAAGAATGCAGAGAACGGACTTACAAGGTTATCTCGAAAAAACAAACTCAGGAGACTGCGAGAACAGAGAACACGTCCTGTGAGAAATGAGATGCAGCATTCATACATACGATTTATTGTTTTTCCCACCCTGACCCCGCGGCCCTATTAATGGTTAGTCATCATTTATCAATGAAAAAACATGAGGGTGAGTAAATAACGACAAAACATAAATGTTTCTGTGTGCCATCATCACCTCTGCTCCAGTTCCTTCATGGCTGCCTCCATCTGAATCATCTTCTTTTCCAGATGTACCATGTCCTCCTCCTTCTTCTGGGCCACTCGGTCAGACGCCTTATGCATCAAATGACAACATATCCATTTCAATTAACTGCAACCAATCCTATTGATTGTTTTCACATGCACCATTAGGGGAATGAAACGCCCCCTGGTGAGCAAAACATTAATATCTCCCACTAACCGTCAAGTCGCAGGCTGAGTGATGTCTCTCTTTTTAGCCAAAAAGCTGGATGATTGTTTTACGATAAGATATAATGTTAATAACCAACGCAGAGACATGCCTGGGCTGTGCTTCTACAGAAACTCCTTCATAGAAAGAACAGCCAGAAAGGAGAGCTTTATGGACTTGTGTGGAATGATAGCATCATTGACCCATAACAATCTATGATACCCATTAGGATAGCACAATACTGGAAAAAAATATGCGATAACGATATTTTTTACGATATAAAATTTCCCTTGGAAAATGCTATTTTAATTAGCATAATGTTTTAAAATCATTTATTTATTTAATAATATTAAAATAAGCAGGTAAAAGATGTTTTTAGTGTGAATTAGAATAAATTAGATCCAAAAAATATGCGCCAAGTTGCAAACATTAATTTAAAACACTACGAATGAGTTGTAAACCTGCGCGGGTATTCGAATTCTGATTGGCTGTTGAGATTTTCCTCTCTCATCTTGACTCTCGTATAAAATTGCATAAAATAAATGTAATTAAATCACACGTCTGCAATATATTGCACATACTTTTATCGTGATAACGATCATTTTGCAATATATTGTGCAGCCCTAGTACCTATAGCTGTCAGTACATTCATATGCTTTTTTATGCAGTTTCTATTCTAATTTGCAGGTTAAGTTTTCGCAACTAAAGTATAAGTTGAAATGCAAAGTCAAAATATAAATTGCAAAAGTGAACAAATAGATTTTCCCCACTAGCAAAAATTTATTTAAGCAAAAGCAGATATTTACGTGCTCTTACACTGTCACCGATGATTAAATCACTGAGGAATATCCACAAGATAAATGTAAATGTTGCCGAATTGGACCTCTGACAGCGACTTGACAATTTTAAATGACTGAAAAACAGCAGTATATGGATCGCAAGTGCCCACAATTTACAGTCTGTAATCATATCTCGGTTTTTGTTCTGTTAATATATGAACCAAATATTCGTAGGTTGAAATACATAGGAATATGACTGGTTGGTTCTGTGTTTCTATGGAGATCTTAATGTAGCTGCCATTACGGCCCAATAATTTTTTGCCTGCCATGTCTCCGCAGAGGTCACGTGACTGAAAACGATAAATTGCAGAAAAATACAGTATTGTACGATAACAAAATGCACTACCTGCGCTTTGTTAAACATCTGCAGGTTGAGATTCTTGACTTGGTCCAGTTGTTGTCGCAGCGCAACCAGCGTGTCCTGCTTTTCATGCGTGTCCTTTTCTAGAAGTTTCATGGCCACTTCCATTTCCTGCTTCAGGCCGATTTGCAGCTCCAGCTCCTTCTGCAGCTCCTGATTGGATGAAGAGTGCATTCAGGTTTAATGATTGGCTTGTTATAATGTAATATAATATAATATAATATAATATAATATAATATAATATAATATAATATAATATAATATAATATAATATAATATAATATATGCAAGGAGTTCTGGTACTTGCACATTACTGAATTTTCATAGCTAATAAAAATAGTCCAAACTTCAGTATTGATGTAATTACAGTTTATTTTGTTAAAATATAATAATCAAAATATTTATCAGGCGTCTGTACATTGCCCTGCTATACAAATTCAAAGAGCAGATAAACAACATTTATTATTGGAATTTCAGGATAAACACACAAAAGTTGAAAGATGAGACTGAAAACACATTTTGAAAAACCTTAATTTGACCAGACTTTAGACTTTTTAATTTTAAATAGAAATAACGAATTTAACTAAATTTAGAATAATAATAATAATAATGATAACAAAAAAACAAAAACTAACAAAATTTCATATCAGTTTTTATTTCAATTTTTAAGCTTATTTTATTTTATTTATTTATTTATTTATTTTTTTTTATTTAAAGATTTACAATGACAGAACTGTGGTATAGGTGTCTCATGTCATCATATACAATAATATAGCAATCTATTATACAATTGTCCATCTGCTAATAATTCAAGTCTTTTGTGAAGGGTAAAGTTAACAAAAAATTTATAAATTAAAATAAAAATTAAATAAAAATCAAGATACATTCTCCAAAAACTCCCATAGAGGATTCCAGATATGCCAGAAATCATCAGATTTCTGACGCAAGTCATAAGTCAGTTTTTCCAAGGGTAAGAAAATGGCAACCTGATTTATCCACATATTGACAGAAGGAATGTTAGGAGAGGACCACAGCAAAAGAATACATTTTCTTGCAAGATATGTACAAAAGTGTAACACAGATTCTAGTCCATGACTAAGTTGTAGAGCAGTTTTACAATTCAGAAGATAAACAGCTGGAGAAAGAGCAAAAGGTTTACCTATAATCTTCTGAACTAATTTGTGAATTTCTTTCCAGTATGTCTTTATCATGTCACAGTCCCAGAATACATGCATCACAGTACCAACATTGGATTTGCACTTAAAACAACACTGAGAAACATTCGGGAATATCTTATTTAAACGAACTGGCGTTAAATAAGTTCTGTAAAACAATTTAAAATTTTGCTCATGGTTTGATATTGTGGCTTTAAGCTTATTTTAAAAGTAGTTTTGTCCTATTTAATAGGGATAATTCAGAAAAACAATTTCTTTCTCTTGCTGAACACAAAACAAGAGATTCTGTTGGAAAAAAGCAGTCGATGGTGTTTTGTCCCCCCAGGATTCTTCAGTATATATTCCTTTGTGTTTCACAGAAGAATGAAACACAAACGGGTTTAAAACAAGTGTAGGATGAGTAAATGATGACATTTTAATTTCGGGGTGAACTATCCCTTTAAGTCAGAGATGCCCAAACTAGGACCAAAGCTGGCCCACGGTAACCTTTGATTTGGCCCTCCATCCCATCTGAGAAGACAGGGAGAATGATGAGGAATTTGGGGGGAATGCCTTTAACAGAGTTTAACACATTGTCATTTTTAATTTAACGTAACTTTTGTTTTTTAACTGATGAGCTACAAAAAAGCAAACTGAAATTAAATGTTTCAATTAAATGTTGTGAATCAGATTAAAAATAAATAAATGCAGTCACTTGATGGAATGGAGACATTGCAGAAGACATCAGCAAGCGAATCAAAGCAAATGGGAGTGTTCATGTTTTTTATTGTAAGATTTTCATTATAAAATATACAAACATGTATACATTTTACATGCACTAAAGCATAGTATTAATTAAATTATATAATAAATTATAATAATAAATTAGGAAATTACATTGACAACTTTTCAGTTTGGTATATTTACCTCCAGCCCATCACCCTCAATCAAGTTTAGTTTTTGGCCCTTCATAAGAAAATGTTTGGGCACCCCTGCTTTAAGTCATCTTAAGCCCCCTAATATACTTTGAAAGGTTATATTAACTATTTATGGACATCCAGAGCTGGATTTCTTTGCATTCTTACCTGCCTGATTCGTTTCTCCTCCTTGTACTGTTTCCAAACCACACTGTACATTTCATCTAAACCCTGACGAGTCTGTCGATACGTTTCCAGCTCCACCTGGCTGTCCTGCAGAGTCACCTAAAACAAACAACAAATCCAAATGAGAGTAATATAGGTTTTTTTATAGTCAAGGCCAGATGGCATGATATAGCTATAAACTAATATTTGCACTCGCACCAGACACTTTCTTACGATCTCTCAATATCTCTCATCAGTCAATGTCTTGTCTCACACAGACAAACCACACGTAAATCGTCAAGCGCTAGTGATTTACATGTGATTCACGTGAATGAGGTGGCGCAAAATTGGAAAATCTGAACTTAGCGAACATTCGTGCTGCGTTAACTAATCCGGAGCTTGCTCGAGTTCCACTTTATGTCCACATGTAGCAGAATGACAATAAAACTTGACAACACCAGTGACTAGTTATAGTTTGACGAGTTCTAATCAGCAATACATACAGCTGCAAAATCAAAATCTCACCTCCTCTTTTCTTTGACTACTTTGGAGAATATTTGCATTTTCTTCTTTAAGCTGTTCTTGCTCCTCACGCAGAGAGTTGATTCTGTCCGTCGCTGCTGTAAGCTGTAAAAGTCATCAATTAACAAAATATTTTACCTTTTTTTTGTACATTTTAGCATCCAGATCAAATTAAAGTTACAAACGTGATTTTATATACAGCTGAAGTCAGAATTATTAAACCCCCTGAATTATTAGCCCCCCTGTTTATTTTTTCACCCAATTTCTGTTAAACGGAGAGCAGATTTTTTCAACTCATTTCTAAACATAATAGGTTTAATAACTCATCTCTAATGACTGATTTATTTTATCTTTGGCATTATGACAGTAAATAATATTTCACTAGATATTTTTAAGACACTTCTATACAGCTTAAAGTGACATTTAAAGGCTTAACTAGGTTAATTAGGTTAACTAGGCATGTTAGGGTAATTAGGCAAGTTATTTTATAACGATGGTTTGTTCTGTAGACTATTGGGGAAAAATATAGCTTAAAGAGGCTAATAATAATGACCTTGAAATGGTGTCTAAAAAAATGTAAAACTGCTTTTATTCTAGCCGAAATAAAACAAATAAGACTTTCTCCAGAAGAAAAAATATCAACAGACATACTGTGAAAATTTCCTTGCTCTGTTAGGCATAATTTGGAAAATATTTAAAAAAGAAAAAAAATTAAAAGGGGGGCTAATAATTCTGACTTTAACTGTACATAGAAAGCATATTATATGCACGATGTCTACTTTTATTCTTATTTTGTGTGAATATAATGGTTCAAAATATGAGTGAAATAATGTTCCAGTTTCATTCATTATAACTAGGGCCAGACGGAATCCGCAGACGTCTTTTGATATTTCTGCGGACAATTTTGGTAAAAATCTGTGGATTTCTGAGGAATTATTTTGGGAGTATCACAACTAAAACCTTAATACATGAAATAAAAAAATAATAGCTTTTAAACCTTAATTTTTAAAATGCAAATCTAATTAGATTCACTTTATTTGGTAAACAAAGCAAGTCTCTCATATAACATATCTACCAAAAGACAGAACATATTACTGGACAAACTGCATTGTACATAAATCAGATGAACATTTTCATATTAGTCAATAATATTACTGAAATTAATTTAAAAACTAAATAAATATAGATTTACACACATTTACTCAGGTTAATAAACAGAATTAATGATGGGCTAAAAATCTGCAGAAATTTGAAATTCTGCGCGCGCAGATTCCATGTGGGCCTAATTATAACTAATATAGTCATGTACAAAATAAAAAAAACAACACTTATTTTAACCTCATATTAACCTGCACAATGTCTTAAAAGATTAGAATTGATTTTGCTTGCAAAAGGATAAAACCTAATAGTCTAAGAGACTGTGACAAAGATTTATAGTAGAACAATAGAAAATGACAAGAACTTTTATTTTGGGGCTGAACTGTGATCTTGAAGCCCTTTAATAAGTCATCTGATGATTCTTTTTGTAAATATGACTAAAAATACCTTCTTATACATAAACTATTGTTACACTGAATGACATTTAATTGGGTGTCTTCTGTAAATCATGGTAAAAATGTATAAATTACATGAAATGGAGGAAAAATGTGAAGCTGTATTGCACTGGTAATGTTTTGATGCTTAGAAATGCATTTTTGTCTCTGACCCATTTAACAACCAGCATGATTAATAATTATGCAAGATATAAGAACATTAATTGAGGATAGGGTGACACGGTGGCTCAGTGGTTAGCACTGTCACCTCACAGCAAGAAGGTCGCTGGTTCAAATCCCAACTGGGCCATTTGGCATTTCTGTGTGGAGTTAGCATGTTCTGTGTTGGCGTGTGTTTCCTCCGGGTGCTCTAGTTTCCCCCTCAGTCCAAAGACATGCGCTATAGGTGAATAAACTAAAATGTCTGTAGTGTATGAGTGTGTGTGAATGAGTGTGTAAGGGTGTTTTCCAGCACTGGGTTGCGGCTGGAAGAGCATCAGCTACATAAAACATATGCTGGAATAGTTAGTAATTCATACCAGCGTGACGACCCCTGATAAATAAGTAACTAAGCCACAGGACAATTAATGATAAATAAGAATGTTTTCACCTCCTCGATGAGTTTGCTGTTGGTTTTCTCCAGCGAGTCCATCTTGGCCTGAAGATCTGTCACTGTGCAGCTCAGATGCCGATTCAGCTCTTCTATGTAGTGCTTCTGGTCAAGAATGGCGGTCATTTTTGAATCGCTGTTAGCAATTAGAGAGCCCAAAAAAAGTCAATATTATTGAACCCACAGACACTAAATATAACTGATGATAATTGAGGGATAGTTCAACCAAAAATTGACATTCGCTTGATCATTTACTCACTCTTACAAACCTTTTTGAGTTTCTGTATTCTGTTTAACACAAAAGAAGGTATTTTGAAGAATGTTTAAAACTTGATTGACTTCAATACTGGAAAAAGAAATAGTATGGATGTCAATGATTACCAGTTCCTTTTGAATTCCTTCTTTTGTGTTGAACAAGAACAAAACTCAAATATGTTTGGAATAAGTCAAGGGTGAGTAAATAAGGGCAGAATTTGAATTTTTAGGTGAATTATCCCTATTTATTTGTTCAACTTAGCAAAACAACTATTTTCCAATACTTTCGAACTATATTTTTAGAAAACAAATGAATAATGGTCTGCTAAATGATCTCAGACTCACTCTTGTTTGCTCTCAGTTGCTTGTGGATCCTTCAGATACATTGAAAAGTCAATGACACACACCTGGAGTAAAACAACAACAACACAGTGTTAACAGAGTGAGTCAAAAAGCACATCTGGTTTGGATGGTTTTACATTTCACCTGAGAATCCAGATCCTCTCCTTTCACACACAGATTTGCATCGATCACATTGAGACCCACCAGCATCCCAACGATCACAGCTCCTTCTTCCTCCATTATAAGAGCTCCGGGCTCATAAAACTCCCTGCAACAAACACAAAAAGAACAAACTTAAATTCTGGAAATGTGGGATTTGAAGAGTCAGAAATTCAGTGTTCATTTACAATGTTTAAAGAGAGATCAGAAAATATATCCATATGAACTGAGGAGTTTAATTCAATCTCCCAAGGCGGCACAACACTAACTCAGTTAAATCTATTAGTAATTCAAAAAGAGAATCCACTGAATAAAACAAACAAAAAAGCTATTTATTTTAGTATTTTTTTACTCAAACTATAACCATTTGCTTCTGCTCTGGAAGAGCAGTCCTTATCTGATGATGATTTAACATTTCTGTATAAATAAGGTCAATACTTTTGTCGGACACTTGCTTAAAGGGCACCTAGGTTACCCCTTTTTTCAGATTTAATAGAAGTCTTTTGTGTCTCCAGAATGTGTCTGTAAAGTTTCAGCTCAAAACACCCATCAGATTTTTTATTATACCTTTTATAAGATTCTATTTTATACCTTTTTGCATTAGGTTGCGGTTTTGTTGTACTGCACCTTCAAGGCTAGTCCTTCCCGCCCACCGTTTCTATGTGTCTTTCAGCGTGCCTTAATCTCCTCCCTTGGCTGATTCAGACAACAGACAGACTTAAAGGAAGCAGATCTCACGTAGCGTTTAGCTTTGCACTTTTTGCACGCATGTGACAGGATACAGGTTAATCTCCACTGCTATATGGATATCTGTTATGTTAATGTACAAAATAAACCTGATTTAACATCCACAAACCGGGATTGAAGCGTCTTCTTTTATAATTGTTCTGACACGCGGCTGTGCTGGTGAAGTGAATCTGAAGTATATCGCTGTAATTCATTACACACATGCTCTGTTTTAAAACATTTTAAACTTGTGAAACTCACTCTTGATCACATTTGATGACGATTGATGATCCTAGCAAACTGAACTGATCTTTTATTCCTGGTTGCTTTGCGCTCTTCTTCTCTTGTTGATATGATTATACATGTGACTACCGGGACATGTTAATACGCAGCTGTCAATCAATTTGGTGGGCACTCCTACGTCAAGTTGCGGTTGGTCTGAAAACCGCTCCAATTGGTCCACCGTTTTTACGTTGTTAAATTGAAAAAAAAAAAAAAAATGGAAACGGATCATCAGATCGAGACCAATCAAAGTATCTGACATGCCCCACTCACTGTCTCACTTCCTGAGTGGTGATAAAACAAAATGCTATTGGCTGTTTCTTTTTTTTTTTAAGTAGAGGAGCTACACTGTCATTGTAGATTATATTTCTGGAATGGCTCTTACCCAAGCAGGTCTCTTCTATTTATAAGCTCCTTCATATAATCTGCAATTTTTTTCTGCATTAGGGCCAGATGCAGCCACGCTCGAGCTCGACCAAGTCCTGTCCTGAAATAATACACAATCAAATGAATGTAAAAGGTCAAAAGCACAAATATCATATCATATAACCCTTTAAAGCTTCCTTGGCAGCTGCATCAGAAATTTCCTGAAAACTTAAAATGGCCTGGAATCCAGCAAAAAAAAAATTGTATTATAAAAATGATTTTAAAGACAGTTAACTTAGGTTAAAATGCTGCCAATCAAAGAATAAATGCTTTATTTAAATATTCCACTACTTGAAGGAATGATCTGGAGTCTGTAAAAATGCACGCTCTCCTATTACGCTGTGTTCAAACGTGATATTGTATACCAAAAGAAACGCACGCACTTGATTCCCGGCATATCCCGCACACTGGTGGCAATGTCAGCAGACTCAGGGCACAGTTTCTCGATCATCTCCAGAGGAGCCCAGATAGACTTATTCTGAAGACCGATGAAAGATTTCCTCACTGCAAAGCAAAGACACAAGCATATAGAATTTAATGAATACAAACTGGTTAAGAGGTCTGTTATAATGCTTCATACAACAGTCACCCATTTACTGCTGTTTTTTTGTTTTGTTTACATTTTATGCCACTGCAACAAGGTGCTACTAGGTTGAATCTAACTCAATCAGACACCAAAAGCTTAATCCTTTTCCCCATTTTCTTTATTTTTGTTGTCATTATTCTGCTATTTTTACATATAAAATAAGATGTTTGCATTTACCTGCATTTATATCTGTGTGGATAATTTAAGAATAGCTCTCATTTATTATTGAATAGTAAAATTAATCAACCAAAAGAATTTGGTGTTTGGATTTAAGCAAGCATAAAACAATTTTATTGATTTATTGATTGAAATAGTATAAAATTAGTAAATTAAGTTAGTAAATTAGTAAGTAATTAGTAAAAAGATTGAAACGGTCATAGTATGATTTTCATTTCTTAAAATAAAATAACACCAAATAAAAACCACCTAAAAAGTAATAATGAGTAATATCATCAGTATTAATATATAATAATTCTCTAAAACTCTCATCTGTCTATCTCTCTCTCTCTATTTATCTATCCTTCTATCTATCCATCCCTTATTATCTATCCTTCCATTTGTCTGTCTATCTATCCATCCATATCTATCTATCCATCTATCCATCTATAGGTCTGTCTGTCTGTTTGTCTATCTGTAGATCTATCCATGCATCCATCTATCCATCCATCTCTATTTATCTATACTTCCATTTGTCTGTCTATCTATTCTTCCTTCTATCTGTCTTTCTACCTATCTATTCTTTTATCCATCAGTCCATACATCTGTCTATGAGTCTATCCATTTATCCGTCTATCTATCCATCTATTCATCCATCCATATTTATCTATCCTTCCTTCCATCCATCCATCTATTCTTCTATCTATCTATCTATCTATCTATCTATCTATCTATCTATCTATCTATCTATCTATCTATCTATCTATCTATCTATCTATCCCTATTTATCTATCCTTCCTTCCTTCCATCTATCCATCCATGTCTATCAGTCTATCCATCTATCTATCCATATTTATCTATCCTTCCATCTATCTATCCATCCATCCATCTATTCTTCCATCCAGCTATCTATCCATGCATCTATTCATCCCTATTTATCTATCCTTCCATCTATCCATCCATGCCTATCAGTCTATCCATCAATCCTTCTATCAGTCTATCCATCTATCTATCCATATTTATCTATCCTTCCATCTATCTATCCATCCATCTGTCCATTCATCCATCCATCCATTCCTCCATCCGGCTATCTATCCATCCATCCATTCTTCCATCCAGCTATCTATCCATCCATCTATTCATCCCTATTTATCTATCCTTCCATCTATCCATCCATGCCTATCAGTCCATCCATCAATCCTTCTATCAGTCCATCCATCAATCCTTCTATCTATCTATCTATCTATCTATCTATCTATCTATCTATCTATCTATCTATCTATCTATCTATCTATCTATCTATCCTTCCTTTCATTTATCTATCCATCCATCCATGTCTATCCATCTATCTATCCATCCATCCATGTCTATCCATCCATCTATCCATCCATCCATTCTTCTATCCATCCATCCATCCTTCCTTCCTTCCATCGTCTATCCATCTATCCATATTTATCTATCCTTCCATCTATCTATCTATCCATCTGTCCATTCATCCATCTATCCATCCATCTATTCATCCCTATTTATCTATCCTTCCATGCCTATCAGTCTATCAGTCTATCCTTCTATCTGTCTATCTATCCATCCGTCTGTCTATCCATCCTTATATTCATCTATCCATTTTTATCAATCCTATCCTATCTATCCTTCTCTCTGTCTATTTATCCATCCATCCATCCATCTCTATTTAACTATCCTTCTATCCATCCATTCATCTATCTATTTATCTTGCACACTCATGTGTGTGTTTTCGTCTTAAGCTTGTGGAAATCAAATTAAACCTGTAACCTGGCTGTATTGTTACAAATTGAACATGGTGTTATTTCTTAATTCTGCATTGCCTCTTCAAGCCTGACCTCACCTTTCAGGCCATGTTTAAGGCAGTGCTCCAGAACAACAAAGAACTGCTGCAGAGGAGGATACTCAGAGTCCAGCGTCCGGCCCAGACTGAGAGAGGACTGGATCAACACCTTAATGCTGAGCTTCATCATGCTTAGCAGATTCGATCTCTCCACCACCACAGGATCCTTCACAGCTGGACACAAACACACACATCCTGATGATCTGCAGGACTCATTACTGTTGCGTCCTGCTAAGTGACTTAAAACAACCTAACAGAACTAAATTGGAAGAGGAAGTTTTCTCTGCTGGAGAAACACATTTTGTTAAAGGAAGCAGGTGCATTATTCATTTCCTGTATGCTATAATGGTGTACAATACAATTATGTCACATACACTACCTGACAAAAGTCTTGTCATAGACCCCAGTTATAAGACCAACAAATAATAACTTGACTTCTAGTTGATCATTTGAAAAAATGGCAGAAGGTAGATTATTCGGAGGAATCATCTGTTGAACTGCATCCCAATCATTACAAATACTGCAGAAGACCTGTTGGAACCCGCATGGACCAAAGATACTCAGAATCAGTCAAGTTTGGTGAAGAAAAAAATCATGGTTTGGGGTTACATTCAGTATAGGGGGGTGTGAGAGATCTGCAAAGTGGATGGCAACATCAACCGCCTGAGGTATCAAGACGTTTGTGCTGCCCATTACATTTCAAACCACAGGAGAGGGCAAATTCGTCAGCAGGATAGCGCTCCTTCTCAAACTTCAGCCTCCACATCAAAGTTCCCGAAAGCAAAGAAGGTTAAGGTGCTCCAGAATTGGCCAGCCCAGTCACCAGACATGAACATTGTTAAGCATGTCTGGGGTAAGATGAAGGAGGAGGCACTAAAGGTGAATCCAAAGAATCTTTGCCATTCCAGATGACTTTATTAAGTTATTAGAGTCATTGTAGAGATGTATGGATGCAGTCCTCCAAGCTCATGGGAGTCATACACAATATTAATTAATTCTTTTTCCACTGCACCATGAATTTATATTCTATACTGAACATTATTTCTGTTAAGTGACAAGACTTTTGTCAAAGCAAAGTCAGACCTTACTGTCCTAATTAAATAATTCAAAATCAAAGCATGATCATATTTTATTTTGGTAAAATAAATGTAATCTAGAGGTATTTACCTTTCATATAAGCCACTTCTGATCCCAAATAATTAACTAGAAGACAAGTTATTATTTGCTGTTCCTAACACTTGTATAGGCGACAAGACTTTTGTTAGGTTTTTACATAAACTAATATTTTTGGGCCTTTTTTCCCTTTAATCATTTAGCAGCAGATCTTTTCTTTTGGTGGAAAACCACAGTTAAACTTCTCTTTTTAATGCTTCTCTTTAGCTGACAACAGGTTTTTACAAGCTTAGCAAGACACTTTTTTTTTTCCAAAAAGATGCCAACTGAAATGACAATTTAGGCTGTATCAATGTTCAATGGTGTTCTATATACAACCCCAAACCAGAAAAGCTTGGGACAGTATGGAAAAACACAAACAAAATAGTAGTGATTTCCAAATTTACTTTGACTTGGATTTCATTGCAGACAATATGAACACAAAATGTTTCCGCCCCTGCATATTTCAACAAGACAGCGCAAAACCACTGCACACGTTACAAAGTCCTGGCTGTGGAGGATGAGGATACAGATTCTTGACTGGCGTGTCTGCAGTCCCGACCTGTCTCCAATTGAGAATGGGTGGTGCATTTTGAAGCACACCTGAAACACTTCATCACTTGCTGTCTTCAGTCCTTAAACATCTTTAAAGTGTTGTGAATTGCAAAGCTAATTATTGCAGGCCAATGTTGCACTTATTGAGGTAAAGTTGGTTTTATATTTGCACATTCACACTTTCCCTTAATAATATAATTTCAGAAAAGTATTCTTTGCTAACTCCAAATAGTGAAATCATATTAGCAGCCAATAACTATCAAAGCACAACATTGTTACAGTCAATCAAATAGTACTAATGTTGTTTTGAAGTCATACTTGCTTTTTCAAACCAAATATTCAAATTAGCGTTGTAAACAATATAGAGAGAGTGTGTCACAACTTGTCACCGTTCAAAAATGAACAAATGTGCGAATATAACGCCGACTTTACTTCAATTCTGTCTTACCCGCTGTCTTGACTGGATCAGAGCAGTGTTGTTGTGTTGTGTCCGGTATCTTTAACCCCGCGCTGTAATGATTCACTCCACTGCTCAGCGTCTCCGTCGCTTTACGAGCAAACGACAAAATCGGCGCCGACCAGGAGCTGTCTGCCGGTCTGTCCTTCTGGAGCTCGTCGGTGTTGTTGGCGACATTTTCTTGCCCGGTTTCCGTAACCTCCGGTTCTTCTTCTTTTGCAGGAACGTCTCCGCTTTCAACTTTCGTGTTTGGATCCTCGTCCGCCATATCTGCTTGTCAAAACATGTGACTCGAGACCAGAGCAATCGCATTTGATCGCTCAGGGGAGACGAATCGATTTACCAGATTTATACACTTCCCGAAACACAGGCCTGTATTTTTAGACATCAATTTAAAATGTAGATACATGACTGAAATAAATAAATAAATTAATTAAGACATTTTGTTATTAGTGTTTATATCAAAATCAGCTCTGGAATGTGAGTTGAGCCAGAAAAAAAACTTAAATTAAATTAAATTAAATTAAATTAAATTAAATTAAATTATTCATTCATTCATTCATTTTCATTTCGGCTTAGTCCCTTTATTAATCCGGAGTCGCCACAGCGGAATGAACCGCCAACTTATCCAGCACGTTTTTACGCAGCGAATGCCCTTCCAGCCGCAACCCATCCCTGGGAAATATCCACACACACTCATTCACACATACACTACGGACATTTTAGCCTAAAATAGCCTTAAATTAAATTAAATTAAATTAAATTAAATTAAATTAAATTAAATTAAATTAAATTAAATTAAATTAAATTATTTGTATCAAAAATTCCAACTTTGCAATGTAAGGTCAGGTAAACCAAATTTTTTTAAATAAATAAAAATGACTGAATGACTGAATAAAAGAATAAATAAATTAATTAATGACAGAAGGACTGAATTAATAAATAAATAAATTAATTAATTAATTAATGACAGAATGACTGACTGAAAGAATAAAAATGAATGAATGAATGAATGAATTATTTAATTATTGACCGAATGAATAAATAAATAAATTAATTAATTACAGAATGACTGACTGAATAAAATGAATAAATGAATAAACGATTGAATGAATGACTAAATTACTTAATTAATTAATGACAGAATGATTGACTGAATGAATGAATAAAATAAATGAACGAATGAATGAATGAATTAATTAATGACAGAATGATTGACTGAATGAATAAATAAAAATAAATGAACGAATGAATGAATGAATGAATGAATTAATTAATTAATTAATTAATGACAGAATGATTGACTGAATGAATGAATAAAATAAATGAACGAACGAATGAATGAATTAATTAATTAATTAATGACAGAATGATTGACTGAATGAATGAATAAAAATAAATGAACGAATGAATGAATGAATTAATTAATTAATTAATGACAGAATGATTGACTGAATAAATGAATAAAATAAATGAACGAATGAATGAATTAATTAATTAATTAATTAATGACAGAATGACTGACTGACTGACTGAATGAATAAAATGAATAAATGATTGAATGAATGTTAAACTGTCGATATTTGTGAGAGATTAAAGTATCCAATAGATGGCAGTAGCGAACGCAGTATTTCTTGTTTGGTAAAACACCGCTTATAAACATGCTCTCTGGTATATTTATGTCCAACAGCAGGGAAAAATATCTCTTTTGAAAAGTAGACTAGACCATAGGATTTTTAGGACAGTCTGACTTGAGCTTTGAAACCAATAATAGAATAAAAATGTTTCTCTTGATGTAAGATCATTGTAATGGATTACCATAAGTCTCTTATATAGGTGTGACAATGAAAGAATGCAGTCATGGTTAATGATGATGAGGAGGATTAGGAATTATTAAACGCGATGACTTTGGCAGATCTTACCTGTAAAACAGTTTAATGTTTATTTGTTTGTTTATGAATGTTGTCATGCATTTATTCACAGACATTTGCACCAAAGAAGAAGTTGAATCATTCATTCATTCATTCATTTATTTTCTTTTCGGCTTAGTACCTTTATTATTCTGGGGTCGCCACAGCGGAATGAACCGACAAGAAGTTGAATCTGCTAGTAGATAATTTTATAGCTGTCCATTTATACGAAATATACGACCACGGAGCGACCTCCATCCTTAAATATAAAAGTCATCATTTGAATTAAGACCCAATTCATACTGGAAAAAAAAAATAATAATCATTTGTTCATCAGTAAATGAAATAGAATTAACTAATATCATAAATAGCTTTTTAACTTATATTGTTCCATTTTGATGATAAATTTTAATTGCAAGTTTCATTTATCAATTTTCAAACTCTTAAATTGTTTATCAGTTATTTCTTTATAATTATAGGTTAATTAACAGATTATCGCAATACAATTGCATTAATCTTCTGTATAATTTACAATTATGTGTCTACAATACATATTTGTAGGTGAATTGAATCGAATTCAATATTTTTTGTCAATTATTATTTTTTAAATGTCAGGAACTGATCTTCTAGCTCTCCCTTTGGACTCTTTCTGCTGTTAAAAACCTATGACACCCTAGAACAGGGGTGCCCAAACTATTTTGTATGAAGGGCCATAAACCAAAAATAATTGAGAGTCGTGGGCCGAAGATACACCTACCAAACTAAACTATAAAACATAATCACATTTATAACACAATGGAGTTCACTGCTGAATACACTAGTCAAGCAGAATCTGCCTTGATTCACTCACTAAAGTCTTTGCATCTGTTCCATGAACATTTTAAACAAAATCTGATTAATTTACACCATTTAATTTAAAATATTGAATTTCAGATTGACTAAAAGTAAAATAAACAAAAATAAAAAATACATTCAATTTGAAATTACAATCTCTAAACCATTATAAGATGGGATGGTGGGCCAAATCGAAGGTTATCATGGACCAACTTTGGCCCCCAGGCCCTAGTTTGGGTATCTCTGCCCTAGAAAGTTAACAGCAATATATATATATAGTACACCCCCTCACAAACCTCTCATATAAATTAATATTTATTATAGGACGCTATACAATATTATATTTGTGCAAATACATTAGTTTAGTCAGAACTGAAGCCAAATCTGGAGCTAATCTAACAAAATAACTTACAATAATGGTTAAAAAATGAGTACATTCAAATGTATATGTTAGGGGAAAATATTAAATAAAACTTTTAAAAATAGCAAAAATCCAGAGAAACAAAAAATATAGACAATTTTTTAGAAATTTTGTAGTTTGTAATTTTTATTTTGCAATTTTTGCATGAATTTAAATGTATTTTCTTTCCATTTCTGAAAATGTTCTGTGACTATAATATTTTAATAAATAAATCTGTTTACTAAATCTGTTTTGTTCAAATGCACCAATATACAGTTGAAGTCAGAATTATTTGCCCCCCTTTGAAATTTTTTCTTTTTTAAATATTTCCCAAATTATGTTTAACAGAGCAAGGAAATTTTCACAGTATGTCTGATAATATTTTTTCTTCTGGAGAGCGTCTTATCTGTTTTATTTCGGCTAGAATAAAAACAGTTTTTAATTTTTGTAAAAATTATTAGCCCCCCTGTTTATTTTTTCCTCAATTTCTGTTTATCGGAGAGATGTTTTTTTCAACACTTTCTAAACATAATAGTTTTAATAACCCATTTCTAATAACTGATTTATTTTATCTTTGCCATAATGACAGTACATATTATTTTACGAGATATTTTTCAAGACACTTCTATACAGCTTAAAGTGACATTTAAAGACTTAACCTTTACTTTGTCATTTCTAGGTTTATTATTTCTGTTGTTATTATTATTGATCATTTCAGTCAATAATTCACATGATAAATTTCACATAAACTCTTTATGATCATAATAAAGTTACAGCAAATGTTGTTTATTTATATTAATGTTCAAAGTGGGCTATTGACTCCTCCATTCACAAAATACAGCTTTTTTTAATGACAAACACAAAAATTACTCTATTACTACTCAAAATAAAATACAATAACCAATAAACTCACCCCTTATGTTATGCTAGTTTTTTTAAAAGTTTTCAATGTAGGTCAAATGATCACAGGTAGATGCATATTTTAGGGCAGTACAATGGTTGGACTGCAGGATAAAAGGTGTAAACCAAAAAAACAGAAAATGGGCGTGGCCATGTTCAGTTTTTAAGTGCAGTCACTGAGAGGACGGCAGAGTGTTTAACCTTGACGCACAAGAGAAGTTCACAGTAGCAGACACACTCGGAGACACAAACTAACAACCTACTGTAACTTCCAAAGGAATTAAGAGTCTCGGAAGGATTAATTTTATTTTTCAAGCTGAACCTATCGTTGTTTTTGCCTTGAAGAAAAAACATGAACTTTTTAACAGTTTTGCGTCTTTTTGTCTTTACCATCGGTGAGTAACGTTTGCTTATATCAGACACAGTGACTCGGAGCTTGGAGTTTCTGTGCCTGTTATGTAATGATAAAATGTACTGCTATTATCAAAATAGCTTTTGTGTTTACTGTTAGATTATGTGAAAGTTCATATCAAGATCTGTGTTGTACCTTAACAGACTTTGCCACCTTTAAAAACCGGATTTTCCGGTGAATCTATTAATGGGTCAACAATGTCATTCAGTCATTCTGTTTTAAGAATATTCTGGGGTGTATTTATTTCGGTCTCATGCGTTCATTCGTTAGCTCAGTGTCTGTGCATGCAAGATTTTTGTAAATGAAGCCCCTCAGCACCCTCTTTGGGTGTTAGGTGATGCATACAATCTATTATTAGTTTTAAAACCTGCTTATTTGTGTGTCAGCCACTGTATTTACATATTCATTCTAGCAAAGTGATTTCTGAATGAATGAAGTATGAATATTTTAACACATTTATCACACATCTGCATGGTTTTCACTGCATAAAACACGCTAATAAATCAGAATAATGATGTTTAATATTTGTTTACTGTGTTTTCTATTCAGTGGCTGTGAGAGGTGCATCTATACCGCATGTATTTGAGAGCGAGAGGCCTGCACAGACAGCTGTGATTGATTTATTGGAGGCGCTGAATGAGAAAAGATCTACCGTGGACAACAAGCTTGTAGAATACGAGGAGGAAGAAGAGTATTACTATGATGATGATGTTGAAGAAGACGAGGAAGATGAGTTCTCTGGGGATTATGGGTTGCCGATAGGTAAATAATTGATGTTTGATTTCCTTTCTATATGCTGTTGTACTGATTTCAGTATGAATAATTACTTTTTCTCCACCTAAACAGTTGCATTTTCAAGTCAACCCAAAGACCCAAGTGCGGTTTTGAACGCGGAGAAACTTGAAGGCTCAAAGAGGAAGGGGCTCGGGAGGAAGAAAGGAAAAGGAAAGGGAAAAGGCAAGAAAAGAAACCCCTGCCTAAAAAAGTACAAGGACTTTTGCATCCACGGAACCTGCCAGTACTTTAGGGATTTAAAGGGGCCCTCATGCATGTAAGCACTTTCCATTTCTCCCATTTGTGTTTGATTATAAATGTTTACATGATATAAATGTCAGATTATAAATTCCAAATGTATTTTACTGAAATACTTTCCATTTTTTTCCTCAGATGTGACCAGGGCTACTCAGGAGAGCGATGTCACGACTTCTCTCTGCCTGTGAAGACGATTGACGGAGGGTATGACCGCACTACAGCCCTCGCTGTGGTAGCTGTGGTTCTCTCTTCATTATGTCTGACCATCATTGGCCTCCTCCTGGCACTCAGGTTTGTTTTTAAGCCACTTTTTAGATGTCACAAGCAAAAAATATATATTTTTTATGCTTTTTTTTTTTAAAACTACTTATGTTAAATGAGCTGAATCAACACAATTTTGAGTTTGTCAATTTATAAGCGCTCCATTCTAACGTCAACCTATCTAACGTTTAGGTTTCACAAGCAAGGTGCATATAATGTGGAAAATGAGGAGAAGATTAAACTGGGAGCCGCTCCACACCACTAAACCAGACTGGAGAAGAACGGTCAGTGAGGTCATCCATTTGTATAAACTGTATAAAGAATTTATTTTTTTTTGGCTCGGCCCTGCTGACATCTGCGTCCTTGTTTTATTTCAGGGCGACCGTGTGGAAATTCTACCTCAAAAAAAAAAAAATGAAGTGGCGAAGTTGAATGTTGTGAGGAGCAGCAGGCACAGCAAGCTGAAGGGTCACCGTGTTTGATTGGCAGGAGTCAAGACGCCTCGGCAAAGGGCCTGACTCATGAAAGACTCGCTAAAAAATAAAAAAAGAAGTTCGCAGGAGAGCTCAAAACCTGCCCCGAACTGGACGCCGAGCTGTTCGATACACAATGAGAAGGAACTCTTCAGGGTTGGGAATGTAGATTTGAGTTGTAGAGGTGACTGAGTTTTTTAGTATTGATGAAGCCTTGTCTGAATTAAGTATTCTTAAAAATAAGCATTTGTTCGTTTGTCTTGTGCACTGTGTATTCAAACGTTGCTGGCTATGCTTTAAGTTATTTATTTATGTATATATATTAATATTTATTTGGATTTAGACCAACTTCGTCCTGCCCTAATGCACTGGCAACGTTTTTGAAAGTCTGTGTTGTTGTATTTCTGTGTAATATTTTATTTATTAAAACAAGCAATAGTAATTGGTGTCGAATCAGTGAGTACTGAACCGTGGTAGACTGAAAATCGAAATTGTGTATCTAGTAATATAGAATATGCAGTTTTGAAGAGAACGTAAGTTATTATTTGTACTGTTGCTGCAAATGTCACAAAGTCATATTTCAAGCTTTCTTTTTTATGAAATTGAAAGTCTTTGGCCAGTAAAATGTTAGCAGATATTCAATTTATGAAATGTGAATTATTTTAAGCAAGCATTCTGCTCCATAAGATATCAATTGTTTCTCTCATTTTATGAATGGAGTATTTTTTATTCTCCCAAAAAAGATAATAAAACTTCTTTTTATAATAAAACCCCCACCTTCTTGTATTTTCATGTCTGCGCTGTGAATTCACAAGGAGGAAGACTGCAGTGTGATACAATGACTCATTTCCTCATGAGAGCAGTTGGGACCGGTTTCCCATTTTGGGGATATTTTTGAAAGCTGGACTAGTGACAAATACTGTAATGTTTTGATGTAAGAGCAAAAGCACTGGTCTAGACTAGTCTGCCTCCTGCTTTCAATTCCACAGATTTCTCTCATGTGACATGCCCACCTGTGTCCTGAACATGTGATCTGCATTGTGAGCCGTTTTCATTGACAATAAACACACTTTCACACACACACCCACTGCATGCAATGTCTCACCTTTGCATTGCCTGCATAACTTACTTGCATCATCATGAAATTGCACTTCCTTTACTGAAAGTTGGTGTGCTTGTGTGTTGGCCACACCAAAGTTGGCAGGATTTTACAGAAAAACTAGAAATTGGGGTAAAATTGGTTTTATATTCACATATTCTAACTTTTTTCTTAATATAATTTAAGATTTTTTTTTGTGTGTGTGCAAATTTTTCCATTTTAAATAGGGAAATCATATTAGCAGCCAATGACAATCAACGTATAACATTGTTCAGTCAAATAAATAGTGCTAATGTTGTTTTGAAGTCATATTTACATGTGATTTCTGACTGAATATATAAAGAACCATGGCAAACGATATAGGGACAGTGTCACAAGTTGTCAATGAACGAATGTGCGAATATAAAGCCAACTTCATCTCAATAAACTAGCCTGATAACATCAAGACTGTAAATATGCCACCATCCGTTTGTAAGATGCATATTTTACATCACTGTATGCATTATAAATGGTTTCTTCTTTAGAAATAAATGTTTATTAGTAATTATAAAGATTCTGTCTTAAAAGTAAATCAACAGCACAGCTGGCATGGTGTCTCATAGTGTGATTGTCTGAATGTCTAAAAACCTAATGATTAGATGCAAACTTAAGCTGCGGTCATGCTGCATTTTTCGTCCCATAGACTTCCATTCATACGCACGAGAATGTGGCTGACCGGAAATGCAGGCTCTTGCGACAAGTTAGCAGCATTGTTGCTAGATCTGATACGGTTGCGGCTGGAAGTTAACGAGAATTATTTATATTATTTATTAAATATCCCATTTATTGTATTTTATTAACTTCTACCCCCACCCCAACCCTAAACCCAACCGTCACAGTAACGTGAAAACAGTAGTTGTACCAAGCATTATTCATGCTATCTATTAAATAACCCAATAAATTGTATTTTTTAATGTCTACCCCCATCCCAACCCTAAACCCAACTGTCACAGTAACATAAAAACAGTAGTTGTACCAAGTATTATTCATGCTATCTATTAAATTACCCAATTAATTGTATTTTTTAACGTCTACCCCATCCCAACCCTAAACCCAACCGTCCCAGTAACGTAAAAACCCAATAAATTGTGCGTTTTTTTAAAGGCCTACCCCCTCCCCAAACCTAAACCTAACCATCAAAGTACTGTAAAAATATTAATTATTGTTATACAGTGTCATAAGAAATGCTGCTATATTGATGGCTATATCGCACTTCCAGCCGGCCGCGTATATAATCTAGACTTAGCAGATCGCTGCAATGGAAAGTTCAAGCTTGCTGAATTCTGACCTGCGAAATCACATCACGTGACTGCATGAGAAATGTAAAATATGGAAGAATCGCTCGCTTATTAAAATGTCTAATCCTTTTTTTAATCCCGCCTTTTTTGCAGCGCTGTACCTACAATTTTTTCTTTCAATTATTTATTAAATATAAATTTGGTAGAATATAATATTTAAGTTTAACCTTATTAATATTAATAAAGTGATATGTCTCAGCAACTTCCTTATTTCGGGCAAACGTTGTTTTTTTATATCTTTGATTGAGCTGCTATAAATATAATAGAGTATAATATTTCAACATATTAATATTAATGTGATATATCAAACCTTTAACCCGCTAAATAAAGACAACCCACGGAAAGTGGGTAAAAGTAATTAAATTTCACTGGAAAACTTGGCAACCCGCCACACCTTGGCGAATTCATTAAAAATTCATGTGAAATCAAAAAGTACATTTATTTTGCTTAAACACATTGTTATTCTTTAATAATTAATTGATAAACAATTAATTATTATTAATCCACCGAAAAAGAAAAAAATGTTTGTTTTGGTAATCTTTAATCAAAGTCTGATCATTTGCTTCAGCGTTTTATACTGGTGCTCCTTTATTGATGTCAGTTTGACGATATTAGCCACAATATTAACCATGCCCCTATTTACCATTAGTTTGCTATGTGGGAATGATGCGCAAAAAGAAAGCCCCGCCTCCTACTCAATATTCAGTTTCAGTTGAAGTGCATCAACATAACAAAATAAAAGTCTCAGCAACTTCCTCTGGTTATTTCGGACAAACATTGTTTTTTTTTGTATATACTGTATATCTTTGCTTGAATAGCTATAAATATAATAGAGTATTACATTTGAACACATTAATATTAATGATGTCATATGTAAAACATTTAACCCTCTAAATTAAAAACAACCCACAGGAAGTGGTTAAAAGTATTTCGACCCCACTGGAAAAACCACAGACTTGGCAACCCGCCACGCCTACAGCATCAAGAAATAATTAAAAATGCATGTGAAATCAAAATGTACGTTTATTTTGCTCGCACACGCTGTTATTCTTTAGATAAACAATTAAATATTGCAAGTTAATCCACTGAAGAAGAAAAAAAGTTTGTTTTAGTAATCTTCAATCTTTAAAGTCTGACCATTTGCTTCTGCGTTTAGAGTTACTGTCCTTCTCTGTTGATGTCAGTTTGACGCTTTAGCCACAATATTCTTAACCACGCCCCTCTTACTGTTGGTGTGCTATGAGGGAATGATGCGCAAAAAGAAAGACCCGCCCCCTACTCAATATTCAGTTTCAGTTTGAAGCTGTTCATTAAAAATCCATGTGAAATCAAAACGCATTGTTATTCTTTAGGTAAACAATTAATTATTGCAAGTTAATCCAACGAAGAAGAAAAAAAAAAATTGTTTTGGTAAAATATTAATTTAATTTAATTAAATAATTAAATTTAAATTTAATTTAATTAAATAATTAATTAAAGTCTGACTACTTGTTTCGCGTTTAGAGTTGCGGCCCTTCTCTTCTGATGACGGTTTGCGGTTTCAGCCACAATATTCTTAACCACACCCCTCCTATACCGTTAGTTTGCTATGAGGGAATCGATCACCGGTGATCACCGCAACATTTTTTATTCTGGACAAATCTTAGGCTATTTTTTTTAGTCTGGCTGGAGTAAATGCAGTTTAAGGCCAAATAAGCATGTCAATATAATTAGCCCCCCTTAAGAATTTTTTATGTCTGCAGAACAAACCACTGTTGTCCAATGGCTTGCCTCATTTTTCTTTAACATGTTTAACCTATAGTTAACTCTTTAAATTGCACTTTAGGCTGAATACTAGAATCTTGCAAAAAGAAATGGTAAAATATTATGTAAAATATATAATATAATATTGTCATCATGGCAACGACTAGAAAGTAGTTAAATTAGTTTATTAAACTGTGAAAAACTAAATCTGTTAAACAACACTTTTACATATTTGATGCAATACCATTTTTTAAAACTTAACAAGAGGGCTAATAATTTTAGCTTCAGTTGTATTTCCCTTTATACCTTCTAATGCCCTCTATAGAAAGTTGAAAAATTACTATAGAAATGGACCACGTGTTCAATAAAATGCCAAATTCTAGGGACATTCCTAGCAAAACAAACAAGCAAGCAAACAAACAAACAAACAAACAAACAATTGTCATGACCTGACACTCAAAAGCATCTTGCTATGTAGCTACTTGCTGTATAAGCTGTTTATTTTGTAATTCTTTTAACATTTCCACTGTTGAATACAGATTTATATTTTAAATACACCCTTTTCAATAATTAACTGTTCATCTTCTGTGATTGTGACCATCTTTTTGTAAAAACAGTGATATTTTAATTGCACCCACTCCCACATTAAAAATACTATAGTAATTTATAGCAATACTATAGTGTTTTTGAACCATGTTATAAAAATAGCCTATATAAATTCTATAGTTGCTATGGTATCACAACAACTATAAACATAACCCAATACTGAAAAAAAGATGTTCAAAAACACTATAAAATTTACTATAAGTTGTCGGCGCAATAGCCTAGTGGTTACCGCGTCGATATATGGTGCAGTAGCGTGTCACGAGTTCGAATCCCGGCTCGAGGACGTCCCCCCCCACCCCCCTCTCTCTCCAACTTCGCTTCCTATCTAATAAAGGCAAAATGGCCAAAAAATAATTCTTAAAAAAAAAAAAGTACTATGAGTTAGCATAGTATTTTTTCATGAGGTCATTCGTCCGCGATAAAATAACAGAACGTGATCTCCGCCACTGGTGACGTTTCCAGGTGGCAAAACAGTGAGATTCTGGAAGTGTCCGACTTCTGATGTATTTTTTGAGCCCTCCTCTTGCTGCAGCCGCCTGCCGCACCTCAAACGAGCCTATTGATGCGCAAAAAGAAAGCCCCGCCCCTACTCAATATTCAGTTCCAGTTGGAAGTACATCAACATACTAAAATAAAAGTCTCAGCAACTTCCTGTGGTGTCTGTTGTGTGCTGTACAGTTCCAAGCAGTAATTTCAGGCAAACTTTGGTTGATTGGATAGCTATAACTGTAATGGAGTATAATATTTCAACATATTAATATTAATGATGTGATATGTCAAACCTTTAACCTGCTAAATTAAAAACAACTCATGGCAAGTGGTTAAAAGTAGTTCAATCCCACTGGAAAACCACAAACTTGGCAACCATCAACATCAAAACTATAATTTAACAATTATAATTCCCCCTCCTAACGTATAAAAACTGGATCCATCATAGACATTAAAGACTCTTGAGTGGAAACCACACCGCATGCTCATTTCCTTCTGAATGTTTGAAGTGGGCTTCAGATCTTTTGTTGGTTTTCTAACCTTTGACCCTCGCTGCTTCAAACCAACACTTTTAAACACAAATGTGGCAGGCCACCTCCCCATCGACAAGCTGAGCGTGATCCATGTCTGCTTTAAGGAATGACTCATGCTGTTTGTTTGTAAAGCTCCCGTTGAGGTGACATCATTCATAAAATTGGCACCAAAAGATCTGTCTACCGAGTCCAAACTTCATCACTATTTGTTACTGATACTACCAAACAGTTTATTGTTTTATACTTGCACAAGTTCCCTCAGCTTTGGGTAACTGGATATGGCGTGATCATCCGAGCGACCTGGCAGGGGATACGGGTAGCTCATCGTCACACGCTGGGTGGCCGACAGCCTCCTATTTAGGGATGACATCACTCTCATGCTGTGTCCAATCTAACTCCACCACATCTGGTTGGAATACTGTACATATGGGCTTTGGGTCACACCCTGGTAAAGATGATGAGCTTTACAGTTGGTAATTCAGGAAGGCTGTGATGACATTTCTTGTAGCTGATCTGCTTTTGAGACAATTCCATGGCTTGTGCAAGAAGACTCTGTTGAGTAACATAAATTGCGTGCCGGTAAAAACTTGCCTTTTCTCAAAACTTGAGCAAGGTGCTTCCTGCTGTAACAATGGCTCATTTCCACCGCACAATGGAAGTGACAGTTGGAAATCTCATTAGGCCACTTGAATGTGACGGGGTTGTGTCTTATTTACATGACCATTTTGGCTTGATTGGCCTTCTTTCATGCGTATGCAAATACAGGAGACAGGAAGGCAAGCTGAGCCAACAAATGTTACAATTGGAGCCATTTCCAAAATGTCAGCTCAGTCTAGATAGTCTTGGTTTAGTCTGCATAGAAAAAGAGTTTTTTTTTCAGTAAGGTACATACAAACAAGTACTCCTGTTATGTGATTGAAGCATCTTCGTTTATAGTTGTGTACAGGGCTTGACATTAACATTTTTGATCACCAGCCACTGTGGCTAGCAGTTTTTCAACATTGCTAGCCACTCGGCATTTTCACTAGCCACAATTTAGTTGTTGGGAAAATATATTTAATATGCATAAGTTTGACTTTGACAAGCTAAAATGACTTGATTTAGATTTTGGGTTATGTCCACATGCCTCCTTATTCATTTCACTTTTTGTGTGTGTTGTGTATGAGCTTGCTTACTCTGCATGAGCAAATGGGTCATGGTTTCATAGTGTCGTTTTACAATTAGTTTTTATTTCACAAGACTATTCAGAAGTTAAAATCCTCAAAATGAAGGATTTACCATATTTATCTCTCCAAACATAAATAAATAATTATTTCTTAGCCCCAAAATTTATATGTCAAAACAAGCAAAATATAGCTGCACACTATATTATTTATTTTACCAAAAAATTTCTTTAAAAAAAAATTATTAAATAAATAAATTGACCTTTAATTTTTTTTATCATGTTTCTAAAATATGCAGAGTAATTGGTCCTGGCTAAAGGTTCCAGATCACCAGTTAACTACACATAAATGGGGAGTTAATCTCCAATTAAAGGAATGTCATTGTAAAAAATGTTAATTAAAGCATCAAAAAAATAACTGTAAGCAAAAAAAAAGCAGGTGAAAAACTTACAATTTGTGATAACGAAAGGATGATCACACCCACACTGTTAACGCTAGACCCGTTAATAATCTGTTCAAGGAATGGTCAAAGCAAAAGCAACTGTTGTTGCTTACAAAAAGACAAATCTGGAGCTCTTGAAAGCAGCAAGACTGTGGGTGCATGAGCATCACTTTTTGTCTAGTTTATTTGAAGGAGAACTGATCCCACCAGTTGCGTTTCTGGGGCGGTTGCTTCACGCAAGGAAACAGGGCGCGCACGCTTTTTACACAGTCGCGCACATCACATCAGCTGTTAGCGCAAGTGATCATCCTCTCATTCAGCATTCACCTGCTTTCTTTTGCTCGCGCGAACACTATTAGTTTTGTCAGTCGTGCTGCTTCTCGATTCCAAGATTGCATTTGCATGCATATTGGCCGTTGTTATTGTCGAACCCTGCTTTTAAGAAAACTACAACCTAAAATTTTTTTCAAACAGCCAATTTGGCTAGTGGAGGTGACTGTCTAACCCGCCAGAGCTGAAATCTACCCGCATTTGGTGATTGACGGGTGTTAATGTCAAGCCCTGGTTGTGTCACCTTTTTGTCACTGCGGACTGGTCAATGCTTGTTAATTTTACCATGGCCCTGGGGTGGGTGTATGTAGAGGTGTTTGTTTCCACTGAGTGGTACAGTACGATACAGTATGGGTCACCTTTATCAGGCTTTTGTTTCCACTGCCAAATATCTCATCTGTATTTTAATCTTCACCAGCACATGTAACCTCTTGTTGGAAAGTAATTCCGTCATTCCGAGTTCATAATAGTCCAAAAGGTGATGATAATAGTGAAACATAGAAGTTTGTTCATGGTCTAGGTTGCTGAAAGAATCATTTGCTGCTGTTTTTTCTGGCTTCTCCTTTGCTTTTTCGCACGTCACTCTCGCGTTCGTCCTTTTCTGAGAGGGTCGGATGTCAGAAGCACTTCAATAATCACACACATGTTGTTATCATCAGCTCAAAAAGTTAGTTATTTCAAATATAGACGCACGATAAGCACACCCGAGCTCTCTGGAGAAAGTGAAAGTGATAGACAGCCTCGTAAACAACAACAGGACACGGCAGATTTTGTTCTTCTTGGCTTTGTGGCTGTACATCAAGACAACGACCATGGCTCGTAATTATAGGTATATATTATTACGGTGTAATGTCTCGGCTGTGTATTTAAAAATGGTGCTTCCGTTGTTTTCATTCTCCTGGCTTGTGTTTGCGCTAGTGACACTTCTCTGTGAACCAACAGTGTTCAGCTGCGCATCTCACTCAGAATTTGGTACCTTTTTATTGTGCAAGGTACTCTTTCGAAAGGGTACCAAAAAGTGGTGCAGTACGGTTTGCTTTTTGGTACCTTTAGACAATGAAAATGGCCATAAAAGCCTACCAACCTGAACTAGCCAAATGGATGCAGGCAACCATCAACCATTTTCTAAGAGGATGACAAGCTGACAAAACATTGCTGCAACTCTGAAACAAGTTTTATTTATAACCTTTTCAAAAGATGCACATTATTGCATTACAATCAAATTCGGAAGCATTAAGCTCATTAGCTACCATAACTTTATTAGTTACTAATAACTTTAACTGTTAAAAGCTTTTAGTAACTAGTTAATTAGTTAAAGTTATTATACAAATATAATATATATAATATATATTGGTCCCTTTATTAATCAGGGGTCGCCACAGTGGAATGAACCGCCAACTTATCCAGCATATGTTTTACGCAGCGGATGCCCTTCCAGCTGCAACCCATCTCTGGGAAACATCCATACACACTCATTCATACACATACACTACATACAATTTAGCCTACCCAATACTGCATGCCTTTGGACTGTGGGGGAAACCGGAGCACCCGGAGGAAACCCACATGAGCGTGGGAAGAACATGCAAACTCCACAGAAACGCCAACTGACCCAGCCGAGGCTCAAACAAGCGACCTTCTTGCTGTGAGGCGACAGCACTACCTACTGCGCCACTGCATCGCCAGAGGTATTAAATGTCAAATGAAAATAGGAGTTATATAAACAAACATAAAAAACAAATATATAGAACATAGAAGTATTTCTATAAGTGCCTGGTGCATTAATACAGGAAGAGTAAGTCCTACAGGTGGTTTGTCAAGCCTACTCACCAGCATGGAACACACTTACACTTCCTAAAGTTATGTGATGCATACAGTTGTGTGTATGCCTTACTTAAAAGATAGGTCTCTGATCATGTTTTGAACTGAGAGAGTGTGTCTGAGCCTTGGACATTATCAGGAAGGATATTCCAGAGTTTAGGAGCCATATATGAGAAGGCTCGACCTCCTTTAGTGGACTTTGCTAATATGTGCCTGTCAATCAATACTGGTGAGCAGGAAAACCACACTGCTACATCACGGTGCAGTGGGTTTTAAAATTTGGGGATTTGGATCATAGTTAACACAAAAGAGATGACTGTGGACACATTATACCTACACACATTTATGTCCGAACAGCTTCCAAAAATTGATTTTGCATGATAGATACCCTTTAACTAAATAACTGCACACTGAAAACGGCACAACTGCAATGTTGTGCGAGGGTAGAGTAGATTATTACTTATTTTTATTTTTTAAATGTTTAATTTATGAGTGGCATGGTGGTGCAGTGGGTACTATCGCCTCACAGCAAGAAGGTCGCTGGTTTGAGCATCGGTTTGGTCAGTTAGCATTTCTGTGTGGAGTTTGCATGTTTTCCCCGTGTTTGTTTGCTTCGGGTGCTCTGGTTTCCCCCACAAATCCAAAGTCATGGAAGCTGGAAGAGCATCCGCTGCGTAAAACATTTGCTGGATAATTGGCAGTTCATTCTGCTGTGGTGACCCCAGATTAATAAATGGACTAAGCCGAAAAGGAAATGAATGTTTGATATGATGTGTGATGTCATATTACAGCTGCGGCAGTGTTCACAGAAATTTAGTGTACTCAAAGTGTAGCGTGACCAAGCTTGACCAAGGAGTTTGATTTCGCTCACTCACCTGTGTTTAGCAGAGTGTGTGTGTGCGCGTGTGTGTGGCGTATTAATGACTATCTCTGGCAGCGTCGAAGACCAGCTGCTTTAAACTCGGACACTCTGTCACTCCACCAGTGAAATATGAGCTGTGATGGATGAGGTGTTGACAGAGCCATTGTGATTCAACACTGAAGGTGCCTGATAGAGCACGGAGCAAAAACTCCTTCACTATTTACAGCTCCAGGGGAATCTAGAAAGCCTGTCTGAACATTCACACAATTTTGGCAAGAAATTTTCCTATGTTTTTAAAGACAATCAACTAAAGCCAAAATGTTAGAGAGCCGAGGGTAGTTGCCAAGGGATTTACTATGCAGCTGCAAAGGTGTTCAGAGTGGTTTTAGCATGTTGCTAGGTGTAGGATGGTTGTTGCTTGAAGGGATACAGCTGCTGATGGAAGTTAATGAGAATTATTTATATAATATATTAAAATACCCATTAATTGTTTTTATTAATGTCTACCCATACCCCAACCCGAAACCCAACCATCAAGGTAATGTAAAAACAATAATTATACAGAGTATTATTCATATAATGGGTGGCATGGTGGCTCAGTGGTTAGCACAGCAAGGTCACTGATTCGAGTCCCAGCTGATCCAGTTGGCATTTCTTTAAGTTTACGTGTTCTCCCCGTGTTCACATAGATTTCCCTCCAGGTGCTTCGGTGTCCCCCATAGTCCTAAGACATGCACTATAGAAGAATTGGGTAAACTAAATTTACCCAATAATGTTTTTGATAGTGTATTAATTCAAGCTTTTGCAAACTACTGAATATTAATGAAAGAGTGTGCTGCATCACTCATCACAAACCTGTTCTTGTAGTACAAAAAATAAAAAGTTCTACTAACCTAAAAAATGAGTTACTTTACTCAAATGTTTTGAGTAATCTGATTTTATCATCAGGCCCGATGACCTATTTGGACCTGCACCTTCTCTTCAACAAACATTAACCTTTCTCTAGACATTTGGCCAGAGGAGAACTGGTTGCTCTGGCTGAGCCTGGTTTCTCCCAAGGTTTTTTCTTCATTTCCGTCAGTTGGTGGAGTTTTGGTTCCTTGCCCCTGTCGCCGCTGGCTTTGAGCTGCTCTTCATCAGTGACATTTGTATTAAACAGAACTGAATTAAACTGAACTGAACTTCAACAGTGACATTTGTACATACATTGAACCCAATCAGATTGACTATACCTAGAAGTATATTCTACACTAATCTCCCACCTGCCTGATTTGCTGGAATGTTCCACAATCTGAAATGTTGTTATGGCTTTTTATTCTCTTATTTCTTTATCTATGTTAAGCTGATTTAACACAATCCAAATGGTAAAAAGCACTAGAACTAAAGATGAATTGATTACAGTGTATTATATTTAGGGGTTAGGATTAGGGCTAGGTTAATCCCACATGGCAAAATTTCTCTGGCCCAGATCTGGCCCACACAATCAGCTTTTGCTTGGCCCACATGCCGCAGTGAATTACGGTACAAAGATGAACCAAGTCTGGCTTCTATACAAGGGCCAAACATGGACCATATCTGGGCCAAGTCTCAGCCAAGTTAATAACCCATAAATAGGCCTGAACTGGGCCAGATTTTTCGGTGTGTCACAACTGCAATGAATTTGATAAACCCATGAAGCATTTTGCTATTTGGCTACACTTTTTCTCGAAGCGACCTGATTGGTAGAATTTTTTCTTTACTGTCAAGTAAAGAAAAGTGGGTCAAGATAGGCCAAACTTACGTGGCCCACATATAATTTTTTTACATCTGGGCCAAATGCTTCATTTGATATCTAGCACAAGTCTTAAGTGCCACCCATAAGACGGTGCCACCTCTGCCAAACCCAGGCCATGTTTGACCCACATGCTGTATGCCAATACCGGACGAATGCCCGATATGCCAGCTTTATGCCAAATCTGGGCCAAAATTCTTTGCTAGCTGGGATGTTAGGGCATTTCTATGTGAAAAGCACTAGAAATAAAGATGAACTGATTACAGTGTAATGTATTTAAGGGTTAGGGTTAGGGTAAGGGTTAGGGCTAGATTAGGGTTAGGGTGTTTCTATGTAAAAACACTAGAAATAAATATTAATTGATTACATTGTAGTGTATTTAGTGTTTAGGGTTAGGTTAGGGCTAGGGCTAGATTAAGGTTAGGGTGTTTCTATGTAAAAAGCACTAGAACCAGAGATGAATTGATACAGTGTATTGTATTTAGGGGTTAGGATTAGGGCTAGGTTAATCCCACATAGCAAAATTTCTCTGGCCCAGATCTGGCCCATACAATCAGCTTTTGCTTGCCCCACATGCTGCAGTGAATTATGGTACAAAGATGAACCAAGTTTGGCTTCTATACAAGGGCCAAACATGGACCATATCTGGGCCAAGTTTCAGCCAAGTTAATAACCCATAAATGGGCCTGAACTGGGCCAGATTTTTTGGTGTGTCACGACTGCCATGAATCTGATAAACCCATGAAGTAGTTCGCTTTGTGGCCACTTTTTCTCGAAGCGACCTGATTGGTAGAATTTTTTCTATACTGTCAATTAAAGAAAAGTGGGTCAAGATAGGCCAAACTTACGTGGCCCACATATAATTTTTTTTACATCTGGGCCAAATGCTTCATTTGATATCTAGCAAAAGTCTTGCGTGCAACCTAAAAGACGGTGCCACCTCTGCCAAACCCAGGCCATGTTTGACCCACATGCTGTATGCCAATACCGGACGAATGCCCGATATGCCAGCTTTATGCCAAATCTGGGCCAAAATTCTTTGCTAGCTGGGATGTTAGGGCATTTCTATGTGAAAAGCACTAGAAATAAAGATGAACTGATTACAGTGTAATGTATTTAAGGGTTAGGGTTAGGGTAAGGGTTAGGGCTAGATTAGGGTTAGGGTGTTTCTATGTAAAAACACTAGAAATAAATATTAATTGATTACATTGTAGTGTATTTAGTGTTTAGGGTTAGGTTAGGGCTAGGGCTAGATTAAGGTTAGGGTGTTTCTATGTAAAAAGCACTAGAACCAGAGATGAATTGATACAGTGTATTGTATTTAGGGGTTAGGATTAGGGCTAGGTTAATCCCACATAGCAAAATTTCTCTGGCCCAGATCTGGCCCATACAATCAGCTTTTGCTTGCCCCACATGCTGCAGTGAATTACGGTACAAAGATGAACCAAGTTTGGCTTCTATACAAGGGCCAAACATGGACCATATCTGGGCCAAGTTTCAGCCAAGTTAATAACCCATAAATGGGCCTGAACTGGGCCAGATTTTTTGGTGTGTCACGACTGCCATGAATCTGATAAACCCATGAAGTAGTTCGCTTTGTGGCCACTTTTTCTCGAAGCGACCTGATTGGTAGAATTTTTTCTTTACTGTCAATTAAAGAAAAGTGGGTCAAGATAGGCCAAACTTACGTGGCCCACATATAATTTTTTTTTACATCTGGGCCAAATGCTTCATTTGATATCTAGCAAAAGTCTTGCGTGCAACCTAAAAGACGGTGCCACCTCTGCCAAACCCAGGCCATGTTTGACCCACATGCTGTATGCCAATACCGGACGAATGCCCGATATGCCAGCTTTATGCCAAATCTGGGCCAAAATTCTTTGCTACCTGGGATGTTAGGGCATTTCTATGTGAAAAGCACTAGAAATAAAGATGAACTGATTACAGTGTAATGTATTTAAGGGTTAGGGTTAGGGTAAGGGTTAGGGCTAGATTAGGGTTAGGGTGTTTCTATGTAAAAACACTAGAAATAAATATTAATTGATTACAGTGTAGTGTATTTAGGGTTTAGAGTTAGGTTAGGGCTAGGTTAAGGTTAGGGTGTTTCTATTCAAAAAGCACTAGAACTAAAGATGAATTGATTACAGTGTATTGTGTTTAGGGGTTAGGATTAGGGATAGGTTAATCCCACATAGCAAAATTTCACTGGCCCAGATCTGGCCCACACAATCAGCTTTTGCTTGCCCCACATGCCACAGTGAATTACGGTACATAGATGAACCAAGTCTGGCTTTTATAAAAGGGCCAAACATGGACCATAATTGGGCTAAGTTTCAGCCAAGTTAATAACCAATAAATGGGCCTGAACTGGGCCAGATTTTTTGGTGTGTCACGACTGCCATGAATCTGATAAACCCATGAAGTAGTTCACTTTATGGCCACTTTTTCTCGAAGCGACCTGATTGGTAGAATTTTTTCTATACTGTCAATTAAAGAAAAGTGGGTCAAGATAGGCCAAACTTACGTGGCCCACATATAATTTTTTTTACATCTGGGCCAAATGCTTCATTTGATATCTAGCAAAAGTCTTGCGTGCAACCTAAAAGACGGTGCCACCTCTGCCAAACCCAGGCCATGTTTGACCCACATGCTGTATGCCAATACCGGACGAATGCCCGATATGCCAGCTTTATGCCAAATCTGGGCCAAAATTCTTTGCTAGCTGGGATGTTAGGGCATTTCTATGTGAAAAGCACTAGAAATAAAGATGAACTGATTACAGTGTAATGTATTTAAGGGTTAGGGTTAGGGTAAGGGTTAGGGCTAGATTAGGGTTAGGGTGTTTCTATGTAAAAACACTAGAAATAAATATTAATTGATTACATTGTAGTGTATTTAGTGTTTAGGGTTAGGTTAGGGCTAGGGCTAGATTAAGGTTAGGGTGTTTCTATGTAAAAAGCACTAGAACCAGAGATGAATTGATACAGTGTATTGTATTTAGGGGTTAGGATTAGGGCTAGGTTAATCCCACATAGCAAAATTTCTCTGGCCCAGATCTGGCCCATACAATCAGCTTTTGCTTGCCCCACATGCTGCAGTGAATTACGGTACAAAGATGAACCAAGTTTGGCTTCTATACAAGGGCCAAACATGGACCATATCTGGGCCAAGTTTCAGCCAATTAATAACCCATAAATGGGCCTGAACTGGGCCAGATTTTTTGGTGTGTCACGACTGCCATGAATCTGATAAACCCATGAAGTAGTTCGCTTTGTGGCCACTTTTTCTCGAAGCGACCTGATTGGTAGAATTTTTTCTTTACTGTCAATTAAAGAAAAGTGGGTCAAGATAGGCCAAACTTACGTGGCCCACATATAATTTTTTTTTACATCTGGGCCAAATGCTTCATTTGATATCTAGCAAAAGTCTTGCGTGCAACCTAAAAGACGGTGCCACCTCTGCCAAACCCAGGCCATGTTTGACCCACATGCTGTATGCCAATACCGGACGAATGCCCGATATGCCAGCTTTATGCCAAATCTGGGCCAAAATTCTTTGCTACCTGGGATGTTAGGGCATTTCTATGTGAAAAGCACTAGAAATAAAGATGAACTGATTACAGTGTAATGTATTTAAGGGTTAGGGTTAGGGTAAGGGTTAGGGCTAGATTAGGGTTAGGGTGTTTCTATGTAAAAACACTAGAAATAAATATTAATTGATTACAGTGTAGTGTATTTAGGGTTTAGAGTTAGGTTAGGGCTAGGTTAAGGTTAGGGTGTTTCTATTCAAAAAGCACTAGAACTAAAGATGAATTGATTACAGTGTATTGTGTTTAGGGGTTAGGATTAGGGATAGGTTAATCCCACATAGCAAAATTTCACTGGCCCAGATCTGGCCCACACAATCAGCTTTTGCTTGCCCCACATGCCACAGTGAATTACGGTACATAGATGAACCAAGTCTGGCTTTTATAAAAGGGCCAAACATGGACCATAATTGGGCTAAGTTTCAGCCAAGTTAATAACCAATAAATGGGCCTGAACTGGGCCAGATTTTTTGGTGTGTCACGACTGCCATGAATCTGATAAACCCATGAAGTAGTTCACTTTATGGCCACTTTTTCTCGAAGCGACCTGATTGGTAGATTTTTTTCTTTACTGTCAAGTAAAGAAAAGTGGGTCAAGATAGGCCAGACTTACGTGGCCCACATATAAATTTTTAACATCTGGGCCAAATGCTTCATTTGATATCTAACCCAAGTCTTAAGTGCCACCTATAAGACGGTGCCCCCTCTGCCAAACCCAGGCCATGTTTGGCCCACATGCTCGGTGCCAGTGCCGGACGATTGCCTGAAATGCCAGCTTTATGCCAAATCTGGCCCAGAAGTCTTTGCTACCTGGGACGTTAGGGCATTTCTATGTAAAATTTCTATTTCTAAGCACTAGAAATAAAGTTTTATTGATTACAGTGTAGTGTATTTAGGGTTAGGTTAGGGTAGGGGTTAGGGCTAGGTTAGGGTTAGGGTGTTTATATGTAAAAAGCACTAGAACTAAAGATGAATTGATTACAACGTAGGGTATTTATGGATTAGGGTTAGGGCTAGGTTAGGGTGTTTCTATGCAGATTCTACAATCATAAAATCCACAGCATAATGACGTAAAGGATACATGGTTAGAGATTACAGATAGGCTTTAAATGTTTACAGTGGCCACACTTCCACTGTCTCGGAGTATAACTGTACATAAACATGAACTCTCTGATGCGCCATCTGTCTCTCTCCTGGAGAGCAGATAGTTCAGTTCATCTCCTCTCATGATGGCCCACATGAGCTGCCATCGCATTCTTTCGGCGTGACCTCATGCTGCTGGACGGACACTTGTGTATCTTTATCACGTTATTAAATTCTCACCCATCTATTTAGATCCCCTGGAGGGTCCAGGGCAGGATTGTATGTCAGATGTGAGGAGAGGATTTGAGAACTCTGAGAGGAGTGGAGCAGAGAGGGAACTCATAGCGCCATCATAGCTCCTGCACAAACAAATTCAATTGCTTTTTCAGTGGAAGCTATCAATAAACGTCTGATGGCGTCCAGGGTTTATGGCTTTTTTTTTTTACCACATTGCAGAATTCGGTCAGAAGGGAGGGATGTCTTGCACTTGACTCACTTATTCAAACAAGAGCCTCCACCCCCTCATAGCCTTCCATTTCCGGCAAATGCGGTTGGGCAGGATTAGTCCAAAGCGTGCATGCCTTTCTGCCAGAATGACTCTGTCACAATCCAGGCTTCTGCAGAGCAGGCTGATTTCAGACTCTTAACTAGGGCTGTGTGTGAAACCACCCAAAATTCACTATCCCGGTCCACTAATATAGTCCACTTAAAGGAGTGACTACGTTTACATGGACATCAATAATCTAATTGTTTGCCTAAATCTGAATGAGACTATAATATGATTAAGGTGTTTACATAAGCTGCTTTTTGAATACTCCTGTTTTACATGTTATAGTACATAGTTCGATTAACGCATTACGTCACCATTCAATGCTAGTTTCCTCTGGAGTTTCATACAACAACAGTTTGTGTTCGTCATGGCACCATATGTGATTTTAAGCATTTTGTTTAAAATTTTTGCTTAAAAGTTTATCTATAGTTAATTTCTCACACTATGGGCCCTATCATACACGCGACGCAATAAGGCGCAAGATGTGTTTGCCCCGATTTGCCCTGACGTTTTCAGACCAGCACAACCTTAATTTTCACGTTTTCTGCCACGTTGTTTAAATAGTAAATTCATTTGCACCACTTTGTGGACTCGTGGGTGTTCCGGTCTAGATTTTGTTAGCGCATTGATATTTTGCGGCACTAAAATAAACTATGCAATAGACCAGCTGAAAGCAGGTTTAAAGTCCAGTGCAAATTGCGTCAGTTGTGCGCCTCACTTACACAATACGCAAATATCTTCACAAATGAAAAAAAATTAAAGCAATAAAATATTACAAAAATTATTATTTTCTACATAAATTTAAAAACCACTGCCTCCACGCCTTCTTCCAGATTTTTTCAGTTTATTCATGACAATTTACTTTTATATAATGTTATTATTATTATTAGTAGTATTAATTATATGCACATTTATATTTGTTTTAAAAACAAGCTTAGATTTGTCCACCATAGACCATATGGTTTTAGACCATATGGGGCACAGCATGTGTGTTTGGATATTTTTTTGCACACTTCGTTATTATTGTTCATTTATTTGTTTGCTGGAACTAAATTTAAAAATGAAGTTTTGAATAAAATCTTTGCACTTAATAAACTAAATTAAATATATAGGCTAATGGATGTCTGTACATACAACACCGTTTCCTTATCAACGAAAAAGAGAAAGTGTAAGTAAAAGTAACCGATTGAAGGAGGCTCATTCTTTATCCTCGCGCTGCAGATGATGTTTAACTGTTTTCTCACTAGTTTTTACACTTACAAAGTCCGCCATGTAAGCCTTAAAGAGAATGTGATATGAGACTCTGATTGGTTTATTCTCAAAATACACCCAGAACTCATTAAGAGAATAAACACAACCCTGTTAGACCATGCGTCACGGCGCAGAGCGTATTTTTCCGTCCTTAAAATAGCAAAAGTCGATTAAAGTTAATGTTTTTGCACCATGAGCTTTAGACTTTGTACCTAGATTGTTAAAACAGAGCCCTAAGTGTGCAAACAGACGATGACAGGATACAAATTCTCCAGCAACAGAGCACCTCTGACATTTAATTCACTGCCTTTTTATTCATGCCCCTGCAAAAACTCACTGCAAAGTCATGGTACTTCATAATATCATTTCTTCCAGAATTCTCAGCATAGTCATCGTTTCCTGCTCACAAAAAATGTGCCCTTGCTTGAAACCATTCTCATTTGTTTGTCGTCAAATGCCGAGTGTGCTTCCAGTTGCAAAATGTAGCTAAAAGAAGTAAGAGTAAGTTGGTTACATGTCTGTATTTCACATTAATAGTTTGATTATGACTTTAGTCATAATCACTGTTTACATGCTTGACTCTAAATCAAGCTATTGTCTTAATAATATTACAATTAGAATATTGGTGTCCATTTAAACATACATAGTGTGTAAATTGGAGCACCGAGTGCACCGGAAGGAATGCTGTTTTGTTTGTGCTTTGCTGGTTGATAAATTCCTCAGATATTTTCTTCTTCTTGGTCAGACTCGTGATATTAATTTAACATTTAACGAGCTGTAATGAAAATATAGAATTTTGATGTATACATCTGTCATGTATACAAACTTTAATTGAACAATTAAATAGTAATTTATTAAGAAAGTTACACTGATAAGATTTTGATGTAAATGTCATTTTTAATGACAAACACTAAAATCATTTAATGAGTCTGCATCATGTGATCGCTGTGACCCATGGCGCATGCGCATGCATGTCGTGCATTTATACTTCTGCGCAATGTTCGTGTTGCTCTGCAATATTAGTTTTTTATATTCCTCTGTCTCGAGTTTCTTTGCGGGTGTTTTGTTTTTTCTGAATGCCACCTTAAGGTATAAGTAGCTAAAACTCACTCATTTAGAGGGGGAACTAGCGGATGTGCAACCATTTTAATCATAAGGTAAACACCAAATAAAACTTTCCATCTGGCGCTCCTTCACGGGACTCGACACTTGTAAACACTTGAGCTAGCGGCTCTCGGCCCCACCCACACTCGTCTCTGCTACCAAGCCGACCAATCACAGAGCTTGCACTACACGTCGTTTCTGTATTTGCATGTGTTGTGGGAGTTGTCACATTGATAAAGACTTTTCTCAATTTTTTTGTGTTTTTTGCATGCGTTTTCTTAACTTGCAGTGTACACTTTTAGCCACAATATTTTTGCCTCAATACTGTGAAAAAAAAAATTACAATATTACCATTTTTTTTTATTTAGCTTGAAACATATTGAGGCTTTCAATTCAGTCTTTAGTGTCATATGAGACACCATATGATATTGAGAAAAAAAGAAGTGTACTAGTATCAGCATTGAGAAAATATTACTGTTTAATGTTTATATGGAAATCATAATAATTTTTAATTGACTATTGATGAATATACAAGAATATACGTGAATATACAATATATAAGATACAGGATCAAGTTTAAAGACAGGAATCTGTTGTATCAGTGTAAATGTTTGCAGTCACTTTCGCTCAATAAGTTCTTCTATGATCTGTCAGTCTCCCAAATGACAATAAAAAGCTTAGATGTTTTATATTTTTGGATTAGTTTAAAATACAATATGTCTATATGTATTTCTCGAATTCAGTCAATACATCAGGAAATCCAAATAATAAATGATGTTTTTAAAACTGTCAGATCAAGGTATTGCATAAAAAGGGAAGTGGAATGTGAGTAAATGTAATCATAAATGTAATGTAAATGTAATGTTTCCCCTTTTCTTCCAGTTATAGTATAAAATAAACATGAATGAACGTCTCACTTCTCATGTATTCACTCGATCAGCGTTTCAACTCTGGATAGAGCAAATAAAACAGCTTTTACACATTATGTATTAAGTAGCATTGCATTTACTACATACAAATCATTATTTGGTTCCATTTTTTTTCTTTACTGTCAAGTAAAGAAAAGTGGGTCAAGATAGGCCAATCTTAGTGGCCCACATATAAATTTTTAACATCTGGGCTAAATGCTTCATTTGATATCTAACCCAAGGCTTGAGTGCCACCTATAAGACGGTGCCACCTCTGCCAAACCCAGGCCATGTTTGGCCCACATGCTATAGATAGAGCAAGTAAAACAGCTTTTACACATTATGTGAAGTAGCATTGCATTTACTACAGGCAAATCATTATTTGGTTCCATTTAAAGATGGGACTTAAATGTATGTGCAAAACTGGAACGCTGCATAAAACATTTGAGAATAAAGCATCGTCAAACAAAACAAAATCAACACTTCCTGATAAACTGGCAGTACATATCAAAAAGAAAAGTGGAATTTTCTGCATTAGAGGAAGCCAATGTAGGCCTTTTTTATATGAAATATGACTTTCACCATGAAGACAAAGATGAAACACAATATACGCGCCAAGATTCAAGCTTTTTTCAAGTCTTTGGGATGCTCAAGACTCATCAGGTAATGATATTAAATCACTTTAATGACAGACTTTGGCTAAGGAATCTCACAATGACCAAACGAATTACAGGTAACACTTTGGCCCAATCCCAATTCTATTTTTGTAACCCCATCCCTTCCCCTTCCCCATGGCCCTTCAAACTGAGTGTGAAGGGGAAGGGCATCAAAATTTACCCCTAAGAAATGGGACAGCACTACATCACCTTCACTCATCATCATATATCACCACATATCATATTTAGTTATTCCAGTCATGTTATTTTTTGGTATTTATCTTCAGGAAATCATTGAAGGCATATATTATGTGATCATGACGATCTAATGTGGCAATAAGATAGTACTGTACTGTGCATTTACACCGTAGCCATATTTATCAATGTAAACACACCAAAAACAACATTAACATTATAGCAGACACTGTAAAAAGCTCATTCCCAGCCACTAGACTTTTCTGACAGGGTATTCGAGTGTCATCGAGTGTCATAATGATGTGGGACTGCTATACAGGCATTATTATTATAGATTATAGATAGCGAAATATAACGATTTTTATTTTAACGTTTTTTTTTTTAAACATGACGGTAAAACACGAACGCAGTTATGAATGCGGTTATGAATGTGCTTGTTTGTCGTAAAAATTCGTATTAATGAGAAAAAATACTAATTTGTGGATCTCTTTACTTCCGTTGTAGCTGGTGTATTCTGGGAAATTTTCATACCCCTTCGTTTCGAGTGTGGTCCTGAAAAATCTCTCTTTCGAGGGGTATTTGGCCCTTCCTCTTAGCCCTACGCCTTCAAGCTAAAGAGAATTGGGACACCCCTACCCCTTCACGTGAACGCACAAAACGAGGGGTAGGACTAAGGGGTAGAATTGGGATTAGGCCTTTAAAATAACAGCACATGAATAATGATGTACTTTAAATTACATGTCACTTTGTTATGAACTAATGATGAGTTAAGGCATGCGCTAATCAAGAACTAACTTTAACATGAGTTTATGTGTGAATAGTGGCCACCTTAACTACTTGTTAGTACATATTTGTTATTAATGTATTAATAAACTCTTTAGGCGACGCGGTGGCGCAGTAGGTAGTGCTGTTGCCTCACAGGAAGAAGGTCGCTGGTTCGAGCCTTGACTGGGTCAGTTGGCATTTGTGTGGAGTTTGCATGTTCTCCCCGCGTTTGCGTGGGTTTTCTCCGGGTGCTCCGGTTTCCCCCACAGTCCAAAGATATGAGTAGGCCCAAACTGAATTCCGCCAATTTTCCGCAGATTTTTAGCCCATCATTAATTCTGTTTATTTCTTTAAGTAAATGTGTGTAAATCTATAGTGATTTAGTTTTTTATTAATTACAGGAATATTATTGACTAATATGAAAATGTTCATCTGATTTATGTACAATGCAATTTGTACAGTAATATTTTCTGTCTTTTAGTAGATATATTATTTGAGAGACTTGCTTTGTTTACCAAAAAAAGTTAATCTAATTGGATTTGCATTATAAACATTAAATAAAAGTTCACATATTTCACATATTAAGGTTTTAGTTATGACACTCCCAAAATAATTCCTCAGAAATCCGCAGATTTTAACCAAAATTCTCCACAGAAATAGCAAAAAACGTCCGCAGATTCCATCTAGCCCTAGACATGAGGTACAGGTGAATTGGGTAGGCTAAATTGTCTGTAGTATATGTGTGTGAATGAGTGTGTGTAGATGTTTCCCAGAGATGGGTTGCAGCTGGAAGGGGATCCGTTGCGTAAAACATGTATAAGTTGGCGGTTCATTCCGCGGTGGCGACCCCAGATTAATAAAGGGACTGAATGAATGAATAAACACTTTAGTTTAAGCTAAATGTAACCAACAAGAAATCGTGACCTGTTAATGTATCTTTATGTCATGACTTTACTTGGAGGGGCACGTTATCATTAACTCATTCTTAACTACTAGTGGTAAGAACTGTCGCCTAACAGCAGGAAGGTCGCTGGTTTAAGTTCTGGCTGGGCCAGTTGGCATTTCTGTGTGGAGTTTGCATGTTCTCCCTGTGTTGGCGTGGGTTTCCTCCGGGTGCTCCGGTTTCCCCCACAGTCCAAAGACATCTGCTATGGGTGAATTGGATGAAACAAAATTGGCTGTAGTGTATGAGTGTGTGTGTGTGAGAATGAGAGTGTATGGGTGTTTTCCTGTGATTGGTTGCAGCTGGTAGGGCATTCGCTGCGTAAAACATAAGCCAGAATAGTTGGCGGTTCATTCCGCTGTGATGACCCCTGATAAATAAGGGACTATAAGCCAAAAGAAAATGAACGAATGAATGAAAAATTAAATAAAACAAATATACATAAAACAACAAGAACAATTGTTTACACACCAAACTAAAATCCTGATCACACAAGCTGTAACACAGTATTAAACAGTTTTAATGCAATATTCCAAAAATAGGTGGATGGAAACATAGTGTTAGCTTTTAAACCCTACATTTAAAATAGACAACAGTCATGATTACACCCATTTGTAACAATACTGAATCAGGTGCTACAAGAACCGAGCTTCAGAGTCTCACGCTTTCAGTTACATGTTGTTGGTTTCTGAACAGCGAGCAGCAGAGAAGTGGGAGTTGTTGTCAGGGCTAAAGGAATGCTAGGAGGGGATTTTTCACATGGTGAGATCACAGCTCTCATGCACAAGCTCTGCTTTACAACAAAGACAGACACAGAGATGGAAAGAATCATCAACATTCTTTATGAGGAGTTGTACGTGATCCAATTCTCTAGAATCCGAATAATATGCACATCATCTGCACCCAATCCTGTTTCATTTAAAAGTTTTGTGCTTTTTATGCCAATGCATCCTACGTAAATGAAAATACACTATAAATAATGCTGGGTTCCACACAATTGCTTCATGTTGTCCCAACACAAATCGATGAACTTAACTTGAAGATAAAACAATTAAGATGTCCCCCAAAAAATCTCAAGAACCATTTTAAATGAGGTAATAACATTCGTCATTTATTCAGAATAGTACATTTTAGTAAATACTAGTGTTTTTGAAACATAGACTGTTTAAAGAGACTGTTTGAAAGGTAAGTTCTATACCAGAGATGCCCAAAGTAGGCCCATGGTAACCTTTGATTTGGCCCAGTCCCATCTGTAAAGAAAGGGAGAGTGATAGGGATGTGGTTGGGGTGAATGTCTTTGACAGAGATCGTCATTTCAAATTTAACATAACCTTTTGTTTCTTTGCTTTATTGCCGAGCTACAAAAAAAAGCCAACTGAAATCAAATGACTCAATTAAATGTTGTAAATGAAGACATTTAAGAGGAGATAGATAGAGGACAATGCACAAGTCATCTGCAAGCAGCTCATCTAGTGTGTTCAGCATTGAATTTCATTGTGTTATGAATGGAATTGTCTGTCTTTTTACTGTAATAAGTTCATAATAGGGCAGCACAGTGGCGCAGTGGGTAGCATAATCGCCTCACAGCAAGAAGGTCGCTGGTTCGAGCCCCGGCTTGGTGTGGAGTTTGCATGTTCTCCCTATGTTGGCGTGGGTTTCCTCCACAGTCCAAAAACATGTGGTATAGGTGAATTGGGTATGCTAAATCGTCCGTAGTGTATGTGCGTGAATGAGAGTGTATGGATGTTTCCTAGCCATGGGTTGCAGCTGGAAGGCCATCCGCTGCGTAAAACATATGTTGGATAAGTTGGCGGTTCATTCCGCTGTGGCGACCCCAGATTAATAAAAGGACTAAGCTGAAAATTAATATGAATGATGAATGAGTTCATTATAAAATATTAAAAATGATACTGCGTTAGTTAATAGGATTTAATAGTTAATAGTAATTTAATAGTAATTTAATAATTAATTTAATAGTCTAAATAGTTAATAGAATTTAAAGCAACATATTCTAGTTTTTTTTTTATTACCGAATAAATTAGGTGAATTTATTGTAATACGATTTGGTATATATTCGGTCCACACCCCTCAAACGTGTTTGGTTTTTGGCCCTTTATAGGAAAATATTTGGGCACCCCTGTTCTATACAGCATGAATGTGAGCAGTATGAATGGAACCACATACTATGTACTACATCGGCCATTTTGTCATGATCACATAACCTACCTGCGTCCGGTTGGTTGCGGTAAAGTCTAGATCAGATATGCGGCCGGCTGAAAGTGCGATATGCACATTAATATATCAGCATTTTTTTAAGACACTGTATAACAAAAATTAATATTTTTACAGTACTGTGACAGTTGGGTTTAGGGTTGGGTTGGGGGTAGCCGTTAAAAAATACAATTTATTGGGTAATTTAATAGATAGCATTAAATAATACTCGGTACAACTACTGTTTTTATTTTGCTGTGACGGTTGGGTTTAGGGTTGGGGTGAGGGTAGACGTTAATAAAATACAATAAATGGGAAATTTAATAAATAATATGAATTATTCTCGCTAACTTTGGCCGCAACCATATCCAATCTAGCAACAATCGTCAGTTGCTTCCCTTCACTCCCATTCATGAATTATCTTGTGGTGCATCATGGGATAGTATAGCATCCATCGGATGTACACTTCAGAATCTCACCAGAAGTAGTAGGTCGTCCGGGTACTTCTCACATACTATTTTACTAATTCTATGAATTTGGAAGTACTACTTGGCTCACATACTGTTTTTAGTGTACTGTAGATTGTTTGCAATCATGTGGTTCTAAGTGATGTGCGGAATTCAGATGGAGGGCAGAAGGTAAAAACTGAATGAAAGTCAAAGAGGAAAGTCCGTATTTTTGTGATTTATATCATATTTCAGAGAAATAAGTAGAGAATGACCACATACGTTGGGCATGATATCATGAAGAGGGCCGAGTTTTCAACTGAATTCTAATTTGCCTGCCATCGAGGCGGTAGATACTGTAAAAGATATTATGTTACATGAAAAAATACTATAGTAAATACTATAGTGTTTGGAAGCATACTACAGATATTTACTTGAGTTAAACTGTTGTAGTAATTATATTGTATTCGCTGTGGAACGACAAAACTATAGTAATAAACAAATCATTCAATAGGCTTCCATTTTTATAATTATAAACCATCACAATGTACCACAGTTTACACTAATGTTACAGTATTTATTACAGTTTATCAGTATACTATAGCCTACTACAGTATTCTGTAGCATTCATTAACAAAGAGTTGTACACATTGCACACTTTACTATGTGCTTCAAAAACATGTTTATTATAAATTGTAAGTGCTCCACAATAATAACCGTCTAGTTTTGTTGTAAGAGTTGCATTTCTTTTTTTGTTTTGTCAATGAATTAACAAACATTCACTGCTGCTGTGCGAACAGACGTTAATGTTACAGTAGTTCTGCCGAAATGCCAGTAAAGACTTGGATTGCAAAACAAGACGGAGATTTCGTTGCAGCGATTACATGGCAGGGTACGTTATTTATATTCTGCTGGATTTTGTGTTGAAGTGTGGTTGAAGTGTGGTTGCGTTTATATCTTATTTTTATATAACACATTAACATATTATACACATAGCTAGACCTGTATATAATCTTTATTGGTGCTGTCAAACTAATTATCGCATTCAAAAAAAGCTGATACACATGGATGTATTGAATAAATGTTTATTACATGCCGTTTTTCAGCCAGTTTCTTGAACTTTCCCCCCTTAATGAGCAAAATTTTTTGGAAGGCTATAAAAGCTGTTTGGCATTTCTCATTTTGGCTGATTTAAACAATTATAAACAACATAAAACAGAAACATTTTGATGTTTGATAGCAATTCCTATGTAGAGTAATCACTTCCTGCCCTCCATCTGAATTTCGCAGGTCATCAATGACGTCATGTAAAAACAACCTATGAAAGTAGGCCAATGCGATTTTGGATGCAGACATACTATATCGAACTGCTTGAATTAATCTGTTGTTGTAATTGTATAGTTACTATGGTAACACAACAACAACTTTTACCCAATACTATAGATTAGCGCAACTGCATTCATTCATTCATTTTCGGCTTAGTCTCTATTTCAAAGGTCGCCACAGCGGAATGAACTGCCAGTGCAACTACAAGGTGTATTATATATAGACCTACTGCAGTTTTTTATTCGCCTATAGGGTATATTAAACTTCAATACACCACATGACAATTTATTACACAGTACACTGTAAAAAATGCTGGGTTCCAAACAATTCCTTCATGTTGGCCCAATACAAATCGATTAAGTTAACTTAATTGTTTTACAAATATAAGCGAATTAAACCTAAAACAATTAAGTTGTTCGACAAAAATTCAATAATTGTATTGATTCAGCTCAATTTAAATAAGTAGTTTGTACAAGCACCAAAAAAACCCCAGTAAACTACATTATTTTATTACAGTTTATCCAACCCAGACTCATTCTGAAAACGTACCCCTATATACATTTCTGAAGAGCGCCAAATACGTCCCAGGAGCTACGTTTTTTTTTTTGTTTTCGCAAATCCACCAGAGGCTGCTGTGTACGTTTTTTGAGATCTCTAATTTCTCACGCAAGTGCCATTCCCGCCTTCTCTTCTTGCGTAAATCCACTAGAGGCCGCTGTCGACTGACTGACTGACTGACTGACCGACTGACCCACCCTCCTCTTTCCCTAAACCCAACCTATAGTGTTTTCAAAAGCAACCCTGTCGTCATAGTCAACTACTCTCTGCGTCTCAAGTCTGCCGACGTATATGGTGAGCTACTGGGCAAACTGTTAACAGCAGATAAGCCATCCATACGGAGGTAAGAAGTCAACTGGTAAGGAACATCATCATACCGCCTCATAGCATTCATTTTAAAGACGAAATGCAACCATACGAACTTCTGGCTACATAATAGGCAATCTACAGAATTCATTGGAGCATTCATTCATAGCATTCACTGACAAAGAATTGTAAATACTATAACATTTAGAGTAAAATACACTCCATTATAGTTTGGTTTAAAAACTAGTACTTTCTGTAAATTACTACACTCAAATAAAATGACTTTTGCTGCTTGTTCAAATTACTTACGCAAAATTAGTTGAAACAACATATTTCTTAATTTTTGGCAGGACAACTTAATTGTTTTATGTTCAATCTACTTTTAGTAGATTCTCTAATACTTTAAATATGTAAAAGAGTTTAGTTAGCTTAATGGACTTGTATTGGAACAACATCAAGGAACAACAACGAATTGTGTGAAACCTGGCATTATTTACAGTGTACAGCATATTTTTTCACATGGGATCATTTGCTTTATCAGTTTTATTGTTTTTAAATTACAATTTACAATCCTTAAACTTCTCGAATCAGCAACACGTTTCCTCAAGTCCCAGAACGATCAACTTTTGACCTTTGCAATAAGCGGAAGCCAGAATTAGACCACAAACCCAGATCCCAGAGTCATCGACTCTCTTGGAGCAGAGTTTTGGCGCTTCTTCCAGGCATGGCTCATAACACGTAAAAGTCATTTCTGTGTGCTCCGCACTTCTAAACTCTTTCAAAAGCTGACTGGATAGAAATCTGAAAAAATTGCTTTATTGCAAAGAGTCACTTAGACCTGTTAAACCGTTAAAAATGTATGCGGTGAGGGTTGATTACTCAGCCGTATGCCCCGAATGTCTAAGCGTGAGTCAGAGCACCCAGCCTTTGTGTCTCCATCTGAAACCTTTCTCTCCCCTGTTGTGTTTTTTGGGGCTGAAGAGCAGATGAATGGGCCCCGGGGACAATGAGATGATGGAGGTTTCTACACATCTGGCCCTTCATCAATGGACTCAGATCAAACACTTACCACAATATATGCAATTAAGGCAAATGTTCAGCTGATGATCTGCGTTCTGCTGTGAGTCAGTTGATGAAATCGCTGAACTACAAATCTGAATCATGACTATAAGCAATTAAGCTGCAGTATAAGGCTTTGCAAAAACTAGAAACAATTACAGTTGTAATACTGACTCCATTACTGGACTGTTAAAAATATCAGTCCCACACTCTCAGAAATAATGTACAAAATTTGCCACTTTTGTGCTACATCTGCACATTAGTACCTTTAGGATACACTTTAAGGTTCACTTTTATACCTTTAAGTTACTTTGAGGTACAGATTTGTACTTTTTAGGTATTAGTATGTACCTTTAAGTACTGTTAGGTAAAAAACAATGATCTTTTGAAAAGGTATCACCTTCAGTGATAGATTTTGTACCTTTATTTCTGAGAGCGCATTTTATATCAGGTGGCCTTAACTAATATGTACTAACACTGATTTTAATTATTTGTTTAATGTACTTATTTTGTAAATACATATTATTGCATTGTACGTATGATTGATTAAATAGCTGCATGTAATTATATCTGTAATTCGTTTCTTTAATCACATTTGTAATTACAATACACCTTAACCCACCCTTAAACTTATACACACCACCAATGCTGTCCCTAAACCTAAATCCCACACAATACATTATGAAGACAGCAAGTACATTGTACTTATATTTTAATGCAAGTACATAGTAGTTAAGGCCACCTTATATGTGGGAGCAAAATATCTGTTAATTAACAGCTTCTTTACTTTGTGATTCACAGGTGTTTTCTGTTTATTTACTGTTCTAAGTAGTATTTTTAGGGCTTTGTCACCTTTAATCGATAGGACACTGGAGAATGAAATGAAAACTTGAAACGGAATTTAAGTTTGTACTTAGTCCCCCTCTTCAAGAGTTCACACTTAGCTGATGATTGATTATAAAGCTTGTTTGGCAAGCTGTCCCGGGAGAGAGCCGTGAGCTCGTAAGATCCTTGAGCCCGGGGCTCCCTCCTGTTTGCAAGGCGAGAGGGGAGTTTGAGTTCAGGTAGATCTCGAGAACTCCCCTGCTGTAGTAGCTAATAAACAGATAGTAATTGCTCTTAAGAGATAACTACTTACTAGGAGCATGTCTATGGTGCTGATTTGGATTAGTCAATTAACATAAGTTGCATGTTTTTGGACGGTGGGAGGAAACTGGGGAACCCGGGGGAAACCCACGTGAGCACGGGGAGAATGTGTAAACTCTGCACAGAAACGTTGGCTGGCTTGGTAAGGACTAGAACCAGTGACTGCCTTGCTGTGAGGCAACAGTGCTAACCACTGGGCCACCGTGCCACCCATCTAGGAAAGGAGGTGGAGTAGGGGTGGAAGGGGGGATTCTTCAACATGAAGATGGCTGTTATATGGAACTTAGGGTATTTATAGTGGCTTAGGAATCGTCTGATTGGTGAATCATGAATTGAATAATGTGGGACCGGCCGCAAGCAATCATAAGCATGTGATCCACTCGAAATAAGCTTATAAATAATCTTTACTTGTGGTGTACATCCGATTGAAATGTTTCTGAAATGTGAAAAAATATAGAACAGTGTATAATTTGGTCCTTTGAGAAGCAATTAAATCATTGGAATATGGGTGTTGCTAACAAATTGGAGGGAGATTTGAATGCACAGTTTGTTGCTAATTACATCCTCAAGGGCTCAGTGGTTAGCACCTGTCACCTAACAGCAAGAAGGTCGTTGGTTCGAGTCCCAGCTAGACCAGATGGCATTTCTGTGTGGAGTGCTCCGGTTTCCCCCACTGTCCAAAGACATGTGCTATAGTTGAATTGGGTAAGCTAAATTGGCCATAGTGTATGAGTGTGTATGTGTGTGTGTGAATGATTTGCGTTTGGGTGTTTCCCAGTACTGGGTTCAACTGGGTTGCAGTTGATAAATTAATTAAAAGTCGATGATAAATTAATTAATGAATAATTACACCTAACACTCCACAGGACACTAAGTTTAAGCCTATCATTTAGACATTCTTTGAAGCATTTGGGATAATGTAAATACATAAATCAGCAAAATATATAAAACTATTCTGGTGGATATTTGATTGAAAACATATTACATGTTGTGCCTTTAATGAAATAAGTACAGTAGGGTCAGTTGACTTTTAGACTGTGAAACATTAGTAGTTTTCAGACCACCTGCTACAGGAGGAGCTTGCCGTGAAACCAATATTCCCCTACTAATAACGCTGTACTGAAAACAGGAACGAGAAGACGGAAGAGAAAACAAAGGCAGACTTTTATAGCTAGTCATTATAGCTGGTGATTAAACAGTGCGCAGGTGGATCTGTGGGCAGAAATCACACATCTGCTGAGGTTCATGTTGAGTCTCGGCTCATAAAGAAACCCAGTGGCGATTAAAGCGATGAGTGTGTTCCCTGCTAACGCTACGGTCATTCCACTGCATTCCTTCCAGAGGCTGGACTGATATTATGGGATGGTGACAGAAACTAAGAGGAGGTTTTTGTTTTATTCTGGTTCTCATGCCAACTGGTTGCTTACAAGAACACAAGGTGGTTCCATGCCCTTAATTGATATTGTAATACTTAATTTTGATGGGTAAACTAATGCATTCTGCTGTAACATTTAGGGTTTTTTTCACAAAGAGATTATACATATATAATTACTGAGTATCAAGTGATTTCTGAAGAATCATGTGACACTACAGTCGGTAATAATGATGCTAAAAAAAATCAGCATTGCGTCACAGAAACAAATTATATTCTAAAATAATCAAAACAGAAAATAGTTATTTGGACTTGCAGTATTTTCTCTACATAATTACTGGTTTTACAGTATTTATCATCATATAAATGCAACTTTAGTGAGTACAAGTGACTTAAAAACAATGGGTCTGAAGGTTTAAGTAACCTTAAAAGTGAAAAATATGTACACTAGAATCAATTTTTATTTATTTATGAATGATTATGGGGATGATTATGACATATTTAAAGTGGCTCAATTAAGTCGATATTGAAATTAAATATGATTATTTAGAGTTTAGCTGCGCACGTTCTTCCGTCAACTTTTGTAAAGTGGCATATGTGCATTTCCGCTCCTGAGAACCATTAATCTTTTAATATAAGTTTTTAAACAATAGTGTATTTTTGTGTACTGACTGTTAAACTTTAAATTGGACATTTGTCACAAGTAAAAAATATAGTGTTCAGAATTACCAGCCTAATCTCATTAGGAAACAAACCTATTTTAACTTAATTAGTACAAATTCATAAGTTCAGTCTTATGAAAATGACCACTTTTTAAAAGAAGGCGTGGCATCAAACCCCACCCCTAAACTTAACTGTCATTGTGGAATGAGCAAATCATACTAAATTGTACAAATGAGATAAAAAAACGTACAAATTGCCGTGGATAGCATTGGAAATACAGATGTATAATGAACTGTAATAACTTTAATAACTCAAAATTTCCTTTAAAATTCCTAAATTAAGCATGGAAAAATTATATTATGTTTCTGTTTAAATATATATGATGTAATATTATAATAGGCCTAATATTAATATTTACACATACAGTTGAAGTCAGAATTATTAGCCCCCCTTTAATTTTTTTTTTCTTTTTTAAATATTTCTTAAATGATGTTTAACAGAGCAAGGTAATCTTCACAGTATGTCTAATAATATTTTTTCTTATTTGTTTTATTTCAGCTAGAATAAAAGCAGTTTTTAATGTTTTAAAAACCATTTTAAGGTCAATATTATTAGCCCCTTTAAGCTAATTTTTTTTTCGATAGTCTACAGAACAAACCATCATTATACAATAACTTGCCTAATTACCCTAACCTGCCTAGTTAACCTAATAAACCTAGTTAAGCATTTAAATGTCACTTTAAGCTGTGTAGAAGTGTCTTGAAAAATATCTGGTAAAATATTATTTACTGTCATCATGGCAAAGATAAAATAAATCAGCTATTAGAGATGAGTTATTAAAACTATTATGTTTAGAAATGTGTTAAACAATTCTTCTCTCCGTTAAACAGAAATTGGGGGAAAAAATAAACAGGGGGGTTAATAATTCTGACTTCAACTGTATAACACCTAAACTTAATCCGCCTATAGTCAGTTGTGATGAAATAACAAAAATCACTACATACTATTATCCTGAAATGCCAACACAATCTCGCGGTAATTTGTAACTTTTTGATTTAGTGGCTAATTTTGAATTTTTACGATCTCATTCGTACAATTTGATTTGCTCATCCCTCAATGACGGTTTGGTTTAGCCGTGGGGGTTGGTGCCACACCTCCAGCAATATCTCTGACAGGATTACAGATCATATCAGCATGATTTTAATCGTTTGTGCAGAACATTTCTGTGCAGATGCACTGTAAAAATCTATTTGTTAAGTTTACTTAACTGAATGGTGCAAACTCATTTTCTATTCTATGGTATATATTTTTTGCTCCTAGCTTGACTGTATTACCATGTTAACCTGTTTGTATGTTTCCCCCTTTATTATTTTTTACTTCCACTGTATGACCGAGACTGTATTTGTATGCTGATGTATCAAAATAACCAACGACTAAAAAAAAAAAAAAAAAAAAAAAAATCAAAAAAAAAAAAAAAAAAAAAAAAAAAAAAAAAAATATATATATATATATATATATATATATATATTCCTTACTCATATTTAGTGAAATTTACTTTGGCCATTTAAGTTTTGTTAACTTAACTGGATCTGTAATCTGATTTAATAAAGTTTTATAATTGTATTTTTACAGAAACCTCTGTAAATCTCAACATAACATGTTTTTATTTATTTATCCACTTTTATTAAATATTTATTTACATTTATTGAGCTAGAAATCTGCAAGGTTAGGTTAACTCATTCAGTTTCAGTTCACGTAACTTGTTTATATTTAGTTAAATGAACTGTTATTTAAAAATTTAAGTCAAAGGAACTCATTTCATTTAATTATTTGCACTGCTCGATTTTTCAGCGGTTGTTTTTTCCATCCTCAAGCGGTTCCAAAATTCTATAAGATTTTTTTGTGTCAAAAAAAAAGTTGTGATTGTACACAAGTGAAGATAATTTTAAGAATTTGTAACCATCGACTTTCATAGACATCAAAAAAATAAATAAAAATCCAATTTAAAGGGATAGTTTAATCAAAAGGTGCACATTTTCTCACAATTTACACCTTGTACATCCTTGAGTGGTTATAAACCTTTATGAGTTTCTTTCTTCCATTAAACACAAAATTATATATTTTGAAGAAAGCTAAAAACCTGTAACCATTGACTTCCAAAGTAGAAAAAACAGATACTATGAAAGTCAATAGTTAGAGTTTCAAGCATTCTTTAAATATCTTTTCTCTTAGTGGAAAGAAACTCAGACAGGTTTGGAACAAGTGAAAGGTGAGTACATGACAACAGAATATTAATTTTTGGGTGAATTATCCCTTTTATGACTACTGGTATCCAGCATTCTCTAAAACATCTTCACTATAAAAAAATGCTGGGTTCCACACAATAGATTTGTGTTGGGTCAACATGAAGGAATTAAGTTAACTTATTAGTTTTTACAAATTTAAGTGAAAGATAAAACAGTTAAGTTGTCTCAAAAAACATCAGGAATTGTGTTGTTTCAGCTCATTTTGAACATGTAATTTGAACAAACAGCAGACATCTTTTTTTTGTTCAACATACAATATAAAAGGAACTGAAACAAGTTTGGAATAGAGAGGATAAAAAGAACTGTTATAATAAACTACACTATTCTAAACGTACTAACATTACACATTTAACTCAGAAAGAAAAATACACAATGTTGACATCTCCTTTCACCATTCTGCGAACACTGTCGACAAGTAGCCCTGACAGAGTTCAGCCTTCACATTAAATCAGCTTTTTTTTTTAGGAACGAGAGCAATTGTTTCTTATTTCCATTCAGCAGCAGCTTGTGCTATCTTTCTTCTCCTATTCTAGAGATCTATTTTGGGCTGTTTTCTTTAGAGGCAGGGTTCTTCCACTTCTGGATTTCTATATATAACTTTAGAAAAAAAAGGAGAATTGATGAACAGTGTAAGAGCATTTAAAGCTATTCGAGCTATTCTTGGCACTTACGATTTTTACTCTTTAGAGCAGTGACTTGGGTGACACGGTGGCACAGTGGTTCGAGTCCCAGCTGGGCCAGTTGTCATTTCTGTGTAGAGTTTGCATGTTCTCTCTGTGTTCGCGTGGGTTTCCTCCAGGTGCTCCGGTTTCCCCCACAGTCCAATGCGCTATAGGTGAATGAGTGTGTATTGGTGTCTTCCAGTGATGGGTTGCAGCTGGAAGGGCATCTGCTGTGTAAAACATACAGTATGCTGGAATAATTGGTGGTTCATTCCGCTGTGGCGACCCCTGAAGAATAAAGGGACTAAGCCAAAGGAAAAGGAATCAATGAATTAATGATCACTGACTTAATTTTGAATTGTGTGATAAGTTACTGCTTTATGAGTGATTCAACGGCTCTGTTGTGCAATTGATAATTTCAAAAACAAAACAAGAGTCATTAAATCATTGATTTAGCTAGTTAGTTTAGAAATACTATTTGAAAGCAAAACCAAAACCTTGAAAAAAAGCTCTGTTTCATCAAGTATGAATATCTGCAACACATATACACATAAAAGACATGTTAACATACCCGCCATCTTGGAACAGTCAAAGTGTAATCACTCACAGTAAAAACAACACAGAGTCTATGAGTCTAAAAATCTACTAAAAATGGGATAATCTTGGGGATGTATATATAAAGATATATACTTTCATAAAGACACAGTATTGACCAGGGGTGTCGCTAGATCCAATTTACTGGGGCACGTGCCCCAGTAAAAATCTCCAGTGCCCCAGTAAATGCATTGAGACATGATTTACTTCATATGCAAGTGTATTTATTAGGTAGTTCCAAAATAAAGACGTTATTCTCTATGTGCAACCGAACCAACGTTGGTGAAAGCAATGTGTTTAATCAAGAAGCAAACTGATGCAGCACCGCATGTGCGCAGAGAACCTGCGCGCCTCTCGCACGCACTACTCTTCTGCCAGTGCTAGTCCCGGTAGTTAACATGCGCGCTAAAAAAGCAGGCTACTTTCTTGTCACGCGCCGCTCATGCGTTGTAAAACCGGCGTAACAGCCTTTTTTGTTTTGCAAGTCGACAAAACTAAAGTTTACACAATATGACGGTGATCTTACTAAGCATGCCTCCTGATAGATTTTTTAGTATGAAGCTAAAAGTCGGGATGAGGAGTCAGGGAGGTAAAGACTTAATAAACCTAATTCTCTGCCATGTGTCAAGTCTAAGACAACAGATAATTCTATAAAACATTTTCTTTTTGTATTTTATTGAATTGTCTATAGAATTTCAGTCAAATAAAATGAATATTTATGCAAAAGATTTCTTAAATGATCTTAGCATCACTCCAGTTGTGTCTAAACATTGTTTTCCAGTTACATTGAAGATTATTTAGAATAATAATTGTATAATAACAAGAATACTTTGATTTATAATAAATATTTATTAAAAATTAATTTATTTATTTATTTTATATTTATTTATTTATTTTTTGAGGAGGGGGGTGCCCCAGTAGAGCTTTATGTCTAGCAACGCTCTGGTATTGACCTTATTCTTCAATGCGGAAGTGCGCTCGTTTTTGCGATTGTTTTAGAACTTCAGATTCAGCTGCCTATGGGAGAAATGACTAGGAATAATAAACGGCAGAAAACGGTTAAACTACTTACTCTACAAACAAGTATTTGCATGACAATACAGACAAAGTAGAATAATATAATAAGAAAATATCAGTTTGCAACACCAAGCAGCAAAACGAGCTGTTTTTAACGTTTAAAAATGAATGGAAGTGAATGAGACCGGAAGTCTCGAGCCAAAATGATTTAAATGGCTGCGCCCGCTCGTACGCGGAGAATAAGGTGAATACAGTAAAGATCTGTATATCGACATCTCAATGTTAAACCCAAGATTCCATTAGGAAGAGCCGTCCACATGGAGGTAAGCAGCCAGCTGGTAAGCACGAAAAGAAATGGCGTCATACCACCCCGTAGCATTCGTTTTGAAGATAAAATGCACTCATGTGTTCCTCTGGCTACATAATTTGAGATCTCCAAAAACGTGTATAGGGCTACGTTTTCAGAGTAAGCCCATAATGTTGATTCCACCAGGTGCTTGTTTTTTTTTCTTAATCTCAAAGCCGAAACTTTGTCTTAAAATTAATCAAACGAAAAGAAAAGATGGATGCAGGGCTGCACGGTGGGGCAGTGGGTAGCATGATCGCCTCACAGCAAGAAGGTAGCTGGTTCGAGCTCGGCTGGGTTAGTTGGCATTTCTGTGTCTAGTGTGCATGATCTCCCCATGTTCACGTTGGTTTCCTCCGGGTGCTTCGGTTTCCCCCACAAGTTCAAAGACATGCGCTGTAGGTGAATTGGGTAAAATAAAATTGTCTGAGTAGTGAGTAGTGTGAATGAGTGTGTATGGATGTTTCCCAGTGATGGGTTGCAGCCGGAAGGGCATCCGCTGCATAAAACATGTGCTGGATAAGTTGGCGGTTCATTCTGCTGTGGCGACCTCAGATTAATAAAGGGACTAAGCCGAAAAGAAAATGAATGAATAAATTAAAAGATGGATGCAGTACTACTCTATTGGTACTCCAGATTAATATGAGATTGGGTAAAGTGAGCTCTTTGAAAACTAAGTTTGCCATATTGCAACCATATTAAAAAGGTCAAAGCCTGTCTCTAAACACAAGAGTAATTGTGTCTGCAACTGTCTTGTCAGGCTAACACTGACACCGCGCAAAATGGCTGTCGTTGTGTCATCCAGTTGGATGCTGCACACAGGTGGTGTATGAGGAGATCCCCCCCAAAAATGTGTAAAGCCATTTGAGTGTCCAGAAAAGCGTTATATAAATGTTAGGAAATATTATTATTATTATTATCACTGTCAGTTGATTTAGATTAAGACTGTGATGCTGTGGTTTACAGTGAATTTATTCAATTCAATTCACCTTTATTTGTATAGCGCTTTTACAATGTAGATTGTGTCAAAGCAGCTTAACATAAAAGATCATGGTAAATTGAAACTGTGTATTTCATCATCAAAGTATCACAACTTGGAAGTTGTGTTGCCACATTGTGACTAAAACCCCCTTCTTTTTTTTTTTGTTATGTTTTTTTTTTTGTGAAACGGCTTCATTTATACTGTAAATTAACCATTAATTAACCATTAACAAATGAAAAAAATATGAAATGTGTTCGTACCTAACAACACATCTTAGCTGTTGTAAATTTACTGTGAACTCCCGCTTCACTGGGCTTATTGCTTTTATAAAATTATTATTTTTAAAAATAGCATGGTTTCACAAAATAAAATGTTTCTTTACCACTGATGTCTGCCAAGCAACAGTAACAGATAGAGTAGAGTGTTTATAGAGTATTTACAACAGCTTTGGATGTGACTCAACCAATCAGATTTAAGGACCAGAAATATAGGTTGTTTTTATTCTATAGGTTGTTTTCTATGTGGTTCTGGTGACTTGTGAAATTCAGATGGAGGGCAGGAAGCAAAAAACTGAATGGGACATAGTGGAAAGTCAGTATTTTTGTGATTAAACTATATTTTAAAGGAGATATGAACAGAAAATAACCACATATGTTGGGCATGATCCTTAGAATGTGATGAGGGCTGAGGTTTCTACTGAACTAAAATATTTTTGCCTGTTATCGAGGCGGTACATACTGTATAAGCCACGATAAATGAAAATAGTGTTAGGAAGCAAACTATAAATAATTACTTGAATTAAACTGTCGTAGTAATTATATTGTTGCTGTGGTACTACACAACTGTAGTATGAACATATTATTTAATAGGTTTTAGTTTCTATAACGATACACCATCATAATACACCACAGTTTACACTACTATCTTTACAGTATTTATTCTGTAGCATTCATAAACAAAGAGTTGTGCATATCATACACTTTAC